>NW_028237268.1:0-33983 GCF_017979445.1 Akebia trifoliata
ATTCTTTATATATATAAGTTGTATTAAGATCTATTTATGGAGATTTTAATGAATAAATAATTAGTTTCTTTCACTAGAGTTTCTTTGTGTGAGTTCTCCATCATTACTGATGTGATTCCAAGATTCTATCCCTTATCTTTCTCTCCTAAGCTTATTTCTCTTTCCTTGATTTTCTTTTATTTTATTTGATTTTTATAGATAAGGGAAAAAATAAATACAGACGGTTGATGAGATGACTTACAAGAGAAAACAAGAAAACGAGCCAACAAAGATAGAAAAACTTCTCCAAGAGAACTTAAGGCTTTGAGAGATTACAAAAAAATCAGAATGGACAAGAAAATCCTCGAAGAACGTCCCTCTATACTCCTTGAAGATCTTACACCAAAAAAATAAAAACCCAAGAATCGATAGAAATAACTCCTGAGGGGCTTGAGCTTTCCCTTTAAACGTTCTAGCATTTCTTTCCTTCCAACTGCCCCCACACAATCACAAACAGAGTTAAACTCCAAACCAACGTCTTGGATAGACAAAAGCACATCCCCAATTAAGGCCATTTCTCAAAGACACCTCTCACCGAACCTGACAAACAAAACTCCATTCCGAACAAGGAGAAGAAGTGATCCCACACCTCTTTTGCCACTGGACATTGCACAAAAAGATGAAAAGCTGACTCCTCATTGCCCATGCACAAACAACAAAAATTAAGTCTACAAAAGCACCTTCTTCTCAATTAATCTAGCGTTAGAGATCTACCCTTAACTGTAGTCCACACAAAAAAAGCCACCTTCGAAGGCACCCCTAGGGCCCCAAACAACTACATGATGGAAGGAATCATCACCACTCCTATTCAAATCATTATATAACTCTCACCGAAAACAACCTTTTGTTATTAGTAATAAAAAAACTTGAATCATCACCCAACAGTCCACCGGGAATATTATCAAGACTAGCCAACAACTATGAAACCTCTAGCAACTCCCAATCATTCAAAGACCTCCTGAAACCCAAATCCCAAGGCTGTCCTCCATTCCCCATTCCACGAAACCTTGCAACCGAAAGATTCCTTTTTCTAGAAATGACATACAGCGAAGGGAACCGCTCCTTCAAGAGACCCACACCGCACCAAGAATCTTCTCAAAATTTAACTCTATCAGCCTTCCCCACCTTAAAGGCCACCATCTTCTTGAATTGAGTGAGAACCTTAAGGTTACCTTTCCACACCCTGCATCTTCTTGATTTTTGAAGCCCTTGTCTTAATTCTTAGTCTTTAACCTATAAATCTCAACCTTTAACCCTTTCCTTTACTTATAAAAATAAAAACCTAATCATAATTGAAAAATGCTATGATTAAACCCTTCAACCAGACCCTTTTGGGTTACCCTAATCTTTTAAGGTAACCCTATTGTAGCCCAAATCCTTAATTAAAATCCTAAATCGGATTCACCTAACCTATTATTTCATCTTCTTCCATCTTTGTCCTACATCACCATGTCCCAAAAAAAAAAAAGTGTGGAACAAGATTCACAACAATGCATCTCTAGTCAGTTCTTCCTTATACCAATCCGTAATCAGATTTCCAACCCCTGTTGGGGAATCTAAAATCCCTTCAAAATAACCTTCTCTATGTTAGATTATTAGGAGTATTTCTTGCTCATCAATCTTAAATAGTCTATTCTCTGTAAAAACGTCATTACTACATTTGCATTGCATACATCGGCCATGATCATATTTTTTTGTCTTAAATCCCTGACTTTCTAATGTATCCCTTCATAATTCTGGTTATTTCTCTCCAGCTTCATATGCCAATGACACACACTAAGTGGCCTATTCTCAATGACCATATTAAGTAATGACTTCATCCATAACTAGCGCAAAAAGGTCAGCTCTAAGGTCAATCCCTTATGCAAATTACTATAGTTGAAAACACTTGTCTCACCAGCCATTGCTCTTACACTAGTTACAACTCCTACATTCTTGTCCTTAATAATGTCAATATGCTTGCTCAAGACTCATTAGGTATTCTAATACCACTATGAACTCCATCACATGCTTTTTTCTAAATCAGAAAAAACAAGTGAAAATTCTTCCTATTTTCGTAAAATTTTTCCACAAATTATCAAACGAGAAGAAAGCCTCAATAGGTGTCCTTACTGCTCATAATTATTTTAAATCCGAAATAAGGAACAAACAGAATTATTTTTTTTTTTTTGGGGCGGGGGGGGGGGGGGGGGCTAAGCAGGGTTAGTGGTTAGCATAAGAAGGGGTTTTAACTTAAGACCTTGAGAACAACCTTTACAAGGAACGAACAGAATATGTGTCTACTAGAAAAAATTATCACACATAATAATTGAATTGGACTCTACGCTATTATGTATATAAAAAAGAGAGGCTTGTCAATTTAGAAATCATCTGCTATTTCCACATGAGTTTTCGCTTTTCCTTAATCAAGCAATGATGGGGATTTGAGAATAAGAGATTGTAATGTCAGGGGTGGTCTTTCATAACAAACTTAAAGCCTTGAAAGAGATTTTAAAACAGTGAAATAAGAACTGCTTTGATCGGGTGGACGCCAAGATGAAGGTTCTAATGGTAGAGATAAATGGGTGGGATCGAGATGAGGAAAGGGGAGAGTTGAGTAGGGAAGGAAGATTTACAAGGGACAATATTCGTGTTGAGTTCCAAAAATTGGTTGTGATGAATGAAATCTCTTGGAAGCAAAAGGCAAGAGTTAATTGGCTTAAGGAGGGGAATAGGAACTCCCATTTCTTTCACAGTATGATTAACTTTCATCATAGGGTGAATAAGATCACAAGATTGAAGGTGAATAATGTTTGGAAGGTAAGGGACGAAGAGGTGGCTTTAGGTGTGGTTGGCTACTACACGGGCTTATACTCAGAGGAGTTTCCAGTGAGGCCACTGTTGGGTAATTTACCCTTTGATTGTATCTCTGTTGAGCAAAGGATTTGGCTTGAGAGACTCACTGATGAGGAGGAGGTTAGATCAATTGTGTTTGAGTTAATGGATGACTAGGCTCCAAGCCTGGATAGTTTTTCGTTGGCTTTCTTCACGGTGTGCTGGGATGTGATTAAGTCGGACTTGATGAGAGTCATGGAGGAATTTTTCGTGGAGGGATTCTTAGATCATGGTTTGAATTGTACCTTTCTTAGGCCTATTAGTTTGGTGGGCGCAATTTATAAAATTCTTTCAAAGCTACTTGTCGCTAGACTAAAGAAGGTAATTCAGAATGTTATTGGGCCTTCACAAGGGGTGTTTGTTGTAGGCAAGCAAATCCTAGATGGTGTTCTAATTGCTAATGAATGCATTGACTCTAGAAAAGTTGGAGTTCTACGTCTGGTTTGTAAGATTGATTTGGAATCGGTTTATGACCATGTCAATTGATCCTTTCTTGAGTACATTATGCGGAGAATGGGTTTTGGGGAGGTCTGGATAAGTTGGATGATGAAGTGCGTGTCATCCCCTTCTTTCTCAATTCTGGTGAATGGGTCCCCTAAAGGGATTTTCAAAGGCTTTAGGGGTTTGAGACAATGGGGTCCCCTATCTCCGTACCTTTTACTGACGATTATAGAGGGTCTAAGTAGAATGGTGTCCGAAGCCGTGGAAGATTAGTTTTGATTAAGAGTACTCTAGCAAGCATCCCCAACTACTTTATGTCACTCTTCTCGTTGCCCCGTAGTGTGGAACTATATATGGACAAGATCTACAGGGATTTCTTCTAGCTTGATAAGGATAATTACAGAAAACACCATATTGTGAGATGGAAGAGGATTTGCTTACCAGAAAAAAAAGGAGGCTTGGGCATTAAAGATTTTGCTTCTATGAACTCAACTCTATTGGCTAAGTAGTTGTGGAGGTTTGGGACAGAGGATGACAACTTATGGAAAGAAGTTGTGAAGCAGAAATTCGGGGTGAAAGAGTTTGGGTGGGAAAGTAAAGAGGGAAATGGTCCTATAGGTTGTTGGGTGTGGAAAGGCATTTTGAAGAGAATACCCGTTTTTCGAAGGAAAGTTAACTTTAAAGTGGGGAGGGGCAATAGAATTCATTTCTGGGAAGATGGGTGGTGTGGGGAGACTTCTTTGGTGGAGCAATTTCCGGATCTTCATGACATCTCTTCTAAAAAGGGGAGGCCTATAGTGGAGTTTTTAGTGGGGGATAGCTTGTCAAGGTCTTGGGACTTTGGTTTCAGACGGAACTTTAATGATTGAGAGCTCGCTAGTGCGGAGAGGCTCCTGGTATCAGTCGAGGGCTACACTATTTGTGAGAATAGGGAAGATAGCATCCGTTGGGCCAGTACGAGAGAGGGGGCCTTCTTGGTAAGGTCTATGTACACTTCGAAGCTTCCTCAGGCCAATACCACATTCTAGCTTCTTTTGTTTGGGTGCTAAGGTCCATGCGGAGGTCTTTGTGTTTGTGTGGCAAGCTTTGTTGGAGAAAGTCACCATGTTGGACTAGTTGATCAAGAGAGGTCTTCAAACACCGAACGGATGCTTGCTTTGTTTAAAGGAGGGTGAGATGGCGAACCATTTGCTTGTTCACTGTGATCTTGCTCACAAGGTTTGGGCACATATCCTCGGCCTCTTCGGAGTGAAGGGTTGCTTTCCAAGGTCAATAACGGAACTTTTTGAGACTTGGAGATCATGGGGTAAACCCTTTAGAGTGGCGAAATGCAACCTTTGGAATCTAACACCTTTAGCCATTTGTTGGGGTATTTGGAAGGAGAGAAATAACCGTATTTTTTAGAGGAAAGAACTTCCGATGCATGATCTATTGTTGTCTAATTTGGGTCTCTTGTTCTTTTGGGGAAAATTGTATAAATTTTTTAAAGGCATCTTCTTCGAAGATCTCGTTATTAGGTGGGATATAGTTTGTAACTTAGAGGATGCCTAAGCGACCCTCGCCTTTTGTTAAGTTTGTGATTTGGGACCACCTTGTCCCCTTTATAATAAAATTTAAACTTATCAAAAAAGAATGAGAGGTTGTAGATACTCTTTGTTTCATTTACCATCAGTCTATATAACACTAAAACTTTACCCATGGATTAAAAAAACCTTTACCTAAGGATTCGAAGTGCTTCTTTCTCAGCTCCCAATATAGATTTGGCCTCTATCATACCCTCCTGCTTGGCTTGTAAATCAATGGACATATCTTCTAAATTCTGCTGCTCGGCTGCAATATTAGCTCTCTCAGAGACGAGCCTCTCGGTCATCTCATTGACTTCTTCCTTGAGACTGACAAGCAGTTGTCTCTGACAGTCCAGAGTTGCCTTCTCCCTCAAATACTCAGTGAAGCTCTTATCTAGAAGATTCTTCTCCTGCTCCAAATCCTGAGTTGCTTCACGTAAACGTCTGGCCACTTCCGAACCATGTGCTTTCACTTCGTTTAACTTCTCCTCCCAAAACCTTTGTATTTCTCCTTTGAGTAGCAACTCAGACCTGATTTCTTCCATCTCGGCTAGCCTTGATGAATTCTCAGCTTCTAATCTTGATAATTCAATACTAATTGCTTTGGCCATCCTTCCACCTGTCAGTGCCACTGCTGCCTGTGCTTTAGTCACAGGTTTGTATGGTTGAAACCGTCTACTCTGTCCTGCAGAATGCAAATGCTTTCATGGGTGCTAGTATACACATTAATACATATATAAAAAAACACATAATACATGTGTTTTACAAATTAAAAGAAACTAGACATCATCGTGTAAAAAAAAAAAGATTATTAAACCTTAAGATATTCTCTGAGCAACGAAATTTTGGTATACGGGAAGATCTGGTCATTAAGGAGGAAAAAAATTAAGAAGAAATGTCCACAGAAAGAGATAAACAAAGAGAGGGTTATCCAAGTGATTTTAAGATATATCTCAATTATCTTTTGGTGTACTACAGTAAAACATGTTGGATTGATGAGGGTAAGTGACAAAGTCACACACGGGTACACAATGTCAAATTCGATGAACCTTGAAATATAGGATTCACAGACTCAGCATAAGTTTATATATACCTATCAAAAAAATAGTTTCAAATAGCGTAAAACAATATTTTTTTTACATAATGACAAGGACACAAAATGTATGTGCAATAGGATATCTTAAGATTTGTATCATATATTTATACGATGAGAGAATAAGTACCGTAAGTTTATAATTGATACAAAAAATTACTGTTTTTTAGTCACAGGAAAAATGTCAATTGGAACAAGTAGAACTCTACTTCATGGTAATTACAAATTAATATATCATAAGCAAAAAAAAATTATAAATTAATTTAAATAATCAAAGTGTAGCAGCAGAACCCATGGAGTGTCAAGATCTAAAATGGATACTTCACCCATCTGGATGAGTCCATGGAACAAATGCTGCGACTTTTATTGCTTTGAAAACAAGAGAAAAGGAAATGAATGCCAGCATATGAGTGAAGTGACCTTTGTGAATTGTGCAAAGCATCGTTTATATTTCATATCAGGAAGGAGGGAGAAATAAAGCTTTGATGATGACAATTTGGCCTTTCAAATAAAAAGTCAGTTGTCTTGCCCAAATTCAAAATCCAAATAGGTTAATTAACTTGTTTGAAATTTGAAACACCAAGGGTTTGGCCAATCAATTTGGAGTCCTTGGTAACCTAGTGTGTGTGTGTGTGTGTGTGTGTGAGAGAGAGAGAGAGAGAGACCAAAAACTTTTCTCAGTATACTCATGTCACCAGCCTGCATGTCCATGAACAGCTCCGATGTTGCATCTGAACTGATCACCCGCATATCCATAAAAAACACTTTCTTCCTTGACATCTGGACTGTAAACAAGTCAGATTTAAGAGCTATGAAGGAATATATGCATAAGTGTGGCTCGAATCAGTGTATGAGAGCATGGCTGATATCTGAGGTACCTTTTCCTCTATTCCCGGAAAGGATGAATATTCTAGCTGCGCTTTCCAGTTTAGCAAATCCAGCCGATATATAAAACTGTAAAACCAAATAAAAGTTATCCAGGAAGAGACCTAAATAGTGCTGAGGAAGAAAAGAAACAGATTTGAACAAGAAAATATGCCCTTAAGAGGCACCTTTCAGGGAAAAATTCAATCCTTCCTTCATCTTTTAAGCCATTCAGCTCGGAAAAACTGGGGTTCTTGGCTGATAGCTTGCTTGGAACAATGCCAGCCTCTGCAAGGGCTTTTTAATGGGGAAATTTACACAGAAAAAATAGTTCAGATTCTTTGCTCAAAACTGAATTCTTAGAATGTAAAGTTGATGACAAGGAGCTCACCTTGAATCGACCAAAAATCTGGGTCTTCAATGCTCACATCATCAAAAGCTTGAGCTGCAGACCCAGCAAGTAATTTGGATGGTATAATCCAATGCTTTGGGTTCCTATTGTGCAAAACAAATGCAAAGTGGATATAAAATTTAGTTAGCATAAATATGTGATATCTTTTTTAGTAATTATATTTCTTAGGTACTGAAAAGTGCTTAAAACAGAAATAATGCATTTATTATTACCTTTCCAGTACTGAGTTTGCTTTAACCAACCATCTTGCATATTCCCTTTTCGTACACAACTTATCACCCTTGACATCATCTTCGATGATCTGTATACCTTAGTCCAATTAAGACACCCAAGCTCAGAGCTGGACTTAAAGCTTACTACAACACAATACAGTTCATATTATTAGATATGTAGTAAGTATAGGTATCCTTGTAATATTTGTATCAAAACTTAGAAAGAGCATATACTTACTAAAAACATAACACCTTAATGAGCACCTGGGATTTTTCAATTTTCAAAACTAAGGACCAAAGACACCCTTCCTACAAAGAGTATACTAAGTCTTTCTTAGGTTTCCAAAAGGAAACATCAAAAGTAGAGGCTGGTCATACTCTTTCCTATTTTATTATAGAAATGTCATTAAGCTAACAGATATGCCCTGGCACGGGGGTTAATATGGCTTCATATGTGAGTTTTAAATTAGATTACATGGGGTGCTCCTAGGTGACTCCGGGGCAAGCTACATCTAACTCTAGGTGTCAAAAATACATGGCCTTCACACTACGGCAAACATCCTCTTCAAGGGGTAAAAAAGGACAGATAGTAATGTTAGAGGGGTATAAAGTTAAAGGGGGTATAATTAAAAAAGGAGGGGGAGGGCAGGGAAGACAATAAAATTGAAAGGGGTGAAGAGGAAAAGTAATTGTAGTGTGGACCCTACTCCATTATAACTGAAGGGGGTGTTTATAACCCCACAAAACTATAGTTGGAGTGGGGTCCACCATTGTGTTTTATTATATAGATGTATTGTTAGATATGCATCAAGGAGTACATTTGTATCAACATATAATGGCACATAGGGCAGTGTCACCATTCGTTTTGATTATTTTCGATAAGAAAATGACTTCTGCAGAAGGGTTGGTGTGTTCCATCCTCCATAGCCTAATTTATTAAGTAGTTAAACACAACTATATTTGTTTAATATTATAAATCTACTTATATTTATTAAGTTATTAGATAGCTCTAGGTGTAGGAAAATGTTGTTTCATTTTATTACGTTTAGTTCCTTATTTTAACTTCTTCAAAAATATTCCAAGTTAAATATTGCTAAAATATAATATTATAATACTAAATGTACATTAGTGTTGAGATTTCAAGCTTCCCAAAGGTATCATGTCAAAAACCTTGTATCTGAATCATACACCAACACATTTTTCATCTCACATAACCTCTACTCTCTATAAAACGACATAACCTTTGGCAACTTTAAGAACTATGCCGGAAAAGAAACTTCATTTAGTACTTGTGTAGGCACGGATAATTTAATGAGAAATGGCAAGAAAATGAGTCAATTTTAAGGCAGTCCAAAACTGTAATGTTGGTTAGAATGTTTAACTTTCTACATGAGAAAAGCTCTTCTAGGAAACAAACCTTCAGTTTTTTCAAATTCTGTAGAGCTTCTTGTTGAGTGGAATCTGCAGAAACAGGAATTATTACGCGCTCGAGCTTTTTGAAAGATTCTGAAGTTCGAAGAAAAAAAAAATTTGTAAGTACGAAGAAAAAAATATTTAGAGCAGTTAGTACTTTTTATAATGATTTGAGCAAAGTCATACTTTAGGGGGTGGGGGGGTGTGAGAACTGCAAAAGATGTGCATAAAAAAATTATTTTCCCCCTATTCTGAACTTCAATAGGAATGGGTCCTTCTGTTTGATTTGTTTTACGATTAAAAAACTAAAATTGATAAAAGAGCACTACAACTAGAAACACATCATACATAAGCACATAAAGCCATACATAAAAACATATTTCAGTGAAACAAAATCAATTAGGGTATGTTTGATTGCATGGAAAGTGACTTTCCATGGAATTTGAAATCCATGGAAAAATAGTTGTGGAAAATAGGTAGGGTTGAAAAATCAAATTCCATTGTTTGATTTTACTTGGATAAAATCATGGAAAAAATATGAGAAAAAAGAAGAAGAGGAGGGGGGAGGATGTGGCAGCGGTGGCAGTGGCGACAGAGGTGATGGCGGCGGAGGCGACGGCGGCAGTGGAGGTAAGTGAGGAAGAAGATGGGAGAACATGGTGGTGATGGTGGCGACGGCGGAGGTAAGTGAGGAAGATGGGGGGAGAACATGGTGGTGGTGGTGGTGGCAAAGGAGGTGAGAGAGAGAGAAAAGGTGGCCGGAAATGATGATGACGGAGACGGAAACGACAACGGCGAGGTTCGTGTAATGGTGGTGGTAGTAGTAGGGAAGAAGAAGATATGAGTGGGGAAGAATTGGGGATAGAAAATATGGGTGGATTTCACTTTCCCACCCAATCAAAAAGTCTACTAAAACATGGATTTCATTGGGGTGGAAAATGAATTTCCATTTCCATGTGCAATCAAACACTTGAAAAATGTCATTTTCCATGGAAATTGATTTTCCACCCTATTTTTCATGTGCAATCAAACATACCCTTAGTGATTCATGCTGAACTTGGCTCTCAAAATTGTTCCTCGTAGATCCAAAAATGGACTAAATGCTTAGATCTATCAACAATTGGATATTAGCTTAGCTCTTAAGTATTGAGGCAAATCGCAAGCTACTGATTACGGAAAGTTGAACCATTCAGCAATTTTCAGAGGAAACCACCAGCCAAAAGTACAAAAACAATTCCATTTGAGCCATAAAACATACAATTTATCTCTTCAAAGAAGACAACAAGTACTAGGAGACTTAGGGTCTGTTCTTTACAGAAGCCAGCTCCAGCTCCAGAAGCTGGCTTCTGGGAGAAGCAGAAGCCTAGAGCCTGAAAAGCCATATTCAGCAGAAGCCTGTTCGTTACAGAAACACAGAAGTCAAAAAAGCATGTTCGTTTTACAGCTTTTTATTGCTGGATTCTGGTAAAATGACCAGAATACCCTTAATGTTGATAATACATCCAGAATGCACAAAAAATGATCAGAAGAATACAATAAATATATAATTACACTAATATATATATAATTTCTATTAAAAAATTATTAAAATAATTATTTTCAATTTAAATCAATGTATAAATTTTATGATTTTATCGAAATTTCGGCAGCACTTCCTCTTAAAAATGGACACAACTGGTTTATTGGATTAAGAGAAGAGAAAAGTAAAAGTTGGTGCCAATAGTATCTTTCATAAATATTGAGAGATGCTATTGTCACTCCAACTTTTACTCATTTAATCATATAAACTTTAAGTCATACAAAATCTAAAGAGAGTTTATATTAAAAATAGAGAATGAAAACCACATGATTACAAGAAAGTAAAACAACATACTAGCATGATTACAATATAGATGTCATAAAATTAATGCCCATGTTTAGGAGTAAATTAGTTCAATCCAAAGACCCAACGGTGGTCCATGATTAGGAGTAAATGGTTTCATATGACATCTAAATCCTTAAAAATAATTAATTATTTCCTCTTTCAGCATCAAAATTCATGTTCAAGAAGATAACAAACACAGTCAAAGCTCTTATGGTTTCAATTGGAGAGTAGGTTTGGAAAAAATTTCAGCGAATTCTAGAAATTTGTCATAAAAACTCTTATGGGGAATGAACAAAATATTTGGTGAGTTGAACTTAGGAATCCTAGAAAATGAGATCAATAATGGATGTGGTTGGAAAATTATGAAATCCAATTTACCTTAAATTAGATCAATTTTCTCATCTGCTTTCATCTATAAATTGGAGCAAAAGGAGGGATGTCCCTACCAATCATTTTTCTCATCTGCTCTCATAATGTTTCTGTACAAATTTTGGTAAAAAATCATCCAATCATTTTTGTAAAAAACTGGTTGCATCATAGTTCCTTCACAAACAACTAAACAATGAGCTCCATAAAACACAACTGGTTTTATTGTTGTGTTGCAAAATCACTCTTTTATTTCAATGGATACCGAGCTCGCCTATTATTCTAATACCATTGAACAATCAGATTCTACCAAAAAGATGGAAGAGAGATTTTGACAGAGAAGTGTGTGTCACTTGAAGAGGTGCTGAATATAAGTCGATTGCAAGGTTCGAGATCAGTCATATGTTGAACCATAGTACATTCACAGATCAAGTCGATTTACAATAAAATCCATAATAAAAAGAACTCCCCAATTTGATTTACAGTAAAATCAGTAATAAAAATAAATAAATTAAAAAGCAATACCTTAATTGATCGTTAATGGAGGAAAGCTAGGGACGAGAGCTGCTGTTACAGAAGAGATCGTTAATGGCAGCCTGTAATGAGATGAGACGAGATCTGCCGTCACCGTTGGGGCTTTTTACTCGGTTAGTTATGAGGAAAAGATGAGAGAGAGGGAGGAAATGATCTCTGCAACAAGGATCGATGAGAGATTCGATCGGTTTGAAGGAGACGAAGTTGAGTTCGACAGTCGACAGTCGATTGGGCGAACTTGTTGGAGAAGATGAGAAACGTAAAACGTTTCTCGTTTCTTGTAACGTGAGGGACAATCGATCGATTAGGTTGAAGGCGATGAAGTTGAGAGAGGAGAAAGGGTTGATAATCGATCGGCTCGAAGAAGACGAAGAGGATCAGTTCGATTCTCTTTCGATTTAGGTTAAAATCAGTTCGAAAATTTTATTAAAAGTCAGGGGTATTTCGGTATTTTCACTTAAAATATATTTCGGTAATTAGCTCCGCGCGAGAGCCCAACTTAGAAGCGAGCACGGGACGACTCTTAAAATGAGCCATTTTTTGGCTTTTTTTTTAATCGGTTAGCGTTAAAAAAGCTTAAACGAACGTTGATCAACTGGCTTCTTCGGCTTAAAAGTCAAAAAAGTTCAAAAAGCCGGCTTTTGAAGCCCAAACGAACAGGGCCTTAATTACTCAGCTCATTTAAAAGTTCATCAATCCCTTCTCTCTCACCATGTTGAAAAGAATAATGCTGAAGTGACCTCATATTGCACTTTCCTGACGAGGAAGTTTGCAGGAACCATAGATGCTTTTCATCAAGTTACGAGTGAAAAAGCATCTACAGTTCATACACACTACCACATCAGGAAAGTGTGATATGAGATACAATCTTGAGGTCACTCCAGCACGACGCTTTTGAAAATCACCAACATGGATCATCCAGACTACATTATAAAAAAATCAAAAAGAAAAAAAAGTAAAAGTCTACAATTCAGTACCTGAAGCATCAATTTCATTTGTTTCATCAGATACAAGGTCTGGAATTGTCTCAGATACCATAGAATTCACATTGGACTCATCCGATACTATGACTCCTCTTTGACTAGGAATGACATCAAACGTCATTCGCAAAGCATGCAATGGAGAGTTAAATCGAAACCTGAAACCTGCAAAACCTCATCGAATAGATCGGACCACAATGCAAAAGCAATAAATTCAAGCAATCCTTTAAAACACTTTTTCTTTTTTCTTATTATATGATATCAAGGTTTTGTTTAGATTCAATAAAAATCGTACATCAGTTGAATTAAAATTCTATAAATTTGGAACCAAATTAAGTACCTTTCCCTGATAATGAAGAATAAGTAATGGAAGCAAGTACAATTGCAACCGAAGCTCCCGCTCCCACCAAGAGAAACCTCAGAAAACCTGCAAAAAAACAGTGAAAGATCATCAAACTGTCAAAATTTACCAAACCCCAATTCTTCAAAAACAAAATAAAGTAAAATTAAAGGAAAATAAATAAATGAAACCTTTATTCTTCATCTTCTTCTTCTTCTCATCGATCTGAGTTTCGATGATTGCCCAACCACCATAATCATCTTTTAAATTTCCATCGGAAGGCAACCAAGAAGCTTCAAGCTTTCTCTCAGAAATCGATGCAGATAAACCGACTCTTCGATTCTTGGAGAGACTGAAATTCAACAATGTGTTTGAAGAACCAAAAGCGGAGGAGACATCGCAACGGCGCAAATTGTAGTGGTGATTGTTGATGGAGATAAATAGCGAGGAAGGAGACAGAAAGGATCCCATTTCTCAGAATTCCTCTTTAAAAACCCTAAAAATAAAAACTAGGGTTTCATTTGATCTGCGTGTTCCTCTCGTCGTTGCGAGTGTAACTGGAGTGCAGAGTTTGGAGGTTGGTTATGGGTATGGGTTTTTTCTTCTATTGTGCGCCTGTTGCGTATTACACGCGTCTTGCATTGGTGACTTGGTGTCGTGTTTGTTCTAGCGAGAATATAGATACAACCATGTACATGTGAGAATAAATAAATACTCATAACTTCAGTGACAATCCCAACCCCATATATATGAGATCCAACGGTTGAGATAAAACATGTATACCAAGAGCAATGGCGGAGCTAGTAAGGAGCTGGTGGGGGCAATTGCCCCCACAGAACTTTGAGACACCCCTATATTTTTAATTAATCACATGCCCTATTTATCCCCACTCCCTCACCTCTCTCCCCATTTGCCCCCACACCCTCACCTCCCTCCAATCGTATTTTCTAGCATAAATAATTTTCCCATCATTCAAGTTCTTCAACCATACAACGAACCATAGTTTGCCCCCCTCTACAATAAAATTTTGGCTCTGCCCTGCCCAAGAGTATATTATAGATCTCTAAGATATATCTCAACCGTTGGAACTCACAAATACACGTCAAGAGTACCCTAAGATGTGTACTAATTCTTCCTTGATATCACATGAATTGAGATTTTTTTTCAAAACAACAAATTCCTTTTTCATTCTAAAATTTTTAAATCAATTATTATCATTGGGTTAAAAAATACTTTTGGTCAATGTATATGTCTGAAAGTCAATGAGAGTAAGTTTATTATATTGGCATATATGTGGATGAATCTTGCTTGCTAGTAGAGATGTTAGTTTGTTGCACGAAGCTAAGGAGTATCTAACCAAGAATTTTAATATTGTTGATAGGTATTTTGTGTTCTATGAATTGAGACTTGCAGGGATCGATCTCAAGACTTATTAGGGTTGTCTCAGAATTTTTTTTCAATAAAGTCTTGGAAAGATTCAATGTAAAAATTCTCCAGTCAGAGATGTACCTATTGTGAAAAGAGACAAGTTCATGATCATGCAATTTCAAAAATGACTTTGAAAGGAAAGAAATGGAAAACATTTCATATGCTTCAACAGTGGGGAGTTTGATCTATACGCTTAGAGGAAGTACAATGGGCACAAGGGATTTCAACGACACATTATGAACATGATTGACCAGGCAGCTAAGTTGAAGACATTAGGGATGAGTGTCGAAAAGTCCTTTCTTATGCAGTTTATTCTCAACTCATTTCCCTCTCAATTTGATCCATTCAAAATCCACTACAACACTAATAAGGAAACTTTAAGCTTGAACAAGTTGACCAATGTGTATGTTCAGGGGAATTTGAGGTTGAGACAAGAAAGGGGCTACTTGGCATTAAAATTACTCATGGAAGAAAGAAAAGAATAAATAAATAAAATGGAAGAGGTTTCCATCAAAAAAATGTAATGGGCTTGAGTTCGGCAATGAGGCACATGGAAATAATCTGAATGATGTTAAATGTTACTTTTGTAACATTTGTAGATACGTGGATTTCGTCGTTAGGACGGCCACGTCTACGATGATTTGGAGTCGCCACCATTCAAGTTGTATGTGGGTGTGAATGGTCACCCGATGTACATTTTTTTAAAATGACATTTTTGGCATTAGTGACTCGAGATGGATAAGAGGCTAATATAATCGAACCTAGGGATTTGGGTAAACGGCTCGATTGGAGAGAAGGGAAAGGGTTAGGCCCCTTTTTCTCCCCGCCAAGTGGCGGTAACCTTTACGTAACTCGGTTCTTTTGATTTAAAATAAATAAAAGATGTGTCACGTGGGTACATTTGTACCCTAGATGGGATTTGTTTTTGGCTTGATCATAGGGTCATTTCATCGATGGAAATGACCCTTTTAGACCCTTAGCCTTGGGGTCCATTCATGCTCAATTCATTTAAAACAAAATGAAAATGAGGGGATACGAGAAGAGGGAGGAGAAGAGGATAAAGAGAGAAAAAAGAGGGGGGTGCACTTTGAACCCACCTTGTATCATCGATCCTCTTTTCTTCTTCTTCTTCTTTGAATTCTTTTGTCCTTGATGGAGTATGAGAAAATTTGCTTTCTATTTTAGAGGGTGGTAGGAGAGAGTAGGAGAGATAAGTAGAGAAAACTTATTTTTTCTTGTGAGGCTTGGTGAAAACTTGGTAACCATTTTTGAGATAAGAGAGGAGGTATTTATAAATGTTTGGAGGAGGTTTGGGGGTATAATGGGGTGAAGAGTTGAGAGAATGGGTAATGACATGGTTTTTAGAAGATGGGAGTATGAAATTTGGAGTAAATTTAGGGGTAGTTTTGTAAAGAATGAAAATGGATTGTATTTCAACCCAAATGGTTTGGATCCTACCCAAATTCATTTGGGTAGAGTGTTGGGTGGAATGAGATCAGTGATGGTTGATGGGAGGAGTGGAGGTGTAAGAGAGTTGTTTAGGGAAGGAGTGTTAGGTTGATGAAAAGGGTAAAGTGGAGGGATGGGTAATATAAGAGATTGGTGGGTTGGTTTTTGGGAGAATAAAGGAGATGATGTCATGTGCAATCATGATGAGAGGGTGGGGGAATGAGATTGGTTGATTGGTTGATGGGGGTTATTGCTTCGAGAGAAGGGGTGTGGGTTAGTTGCTTGCTGATGCAGGAAGTATGGGTTGAGGTTGATTTTTGTGGGAGTGTTTTAAGGAAAATGCTGGGTGTCGATATGGGTTGTGCTGTGGGTGATTGTTGATGTTAGAGAGTAATGGTGTGTTCGGGTCTGTTGCGTCTGGGTTTTGTGCTGTTGGTGGTTAGAGAATGCGGATCGGTTAGGGTAGGGTCTCGGTTGTGATTTTGGCGCGCGGTGATGTGGATTAGATGAGTTGTTTAGAAAATGGTGCTGGGGGTGGGTAATTAGATGCGGGAGGTGCGAGGTGTGCCCGTTGTCATCTTTTGCTCTAGAGATGGTGATTGGTTGATTGTGGGTCCGGGTTGCTGGGTTAGGGGTGTGGTTGGCTGAATTGGGTCTGGTTCCGGTTTTTGTGTGCTTTTTTGATATATTGGGCTTGGGCTTTTAGAGGGTTGTAGGTTATTTTTTTTGGCTGAGGTTTGCTTTGCCTGGGCTTTTGGCGGTGGGTTTTGTTTTACGGTCTAGGTATCATGGGCTTGATTTTGGGTTAAGGGTAAGGTCGCCCTGAATTTCGGAAAGCGTTGCGGCCTTGTGGGCCTTACGTGGGTTTAAGGTATTTGCGAATTTCGCGGCGCGATGGTGGATGCTCGCTGAAGGGTAGGTCTCCCAAGTCTCCCCTTTTTAATTTTTCATTTTTTTTTTTGTTTTTCTTGAAGTTATTGATTTGATCAAAAATGCCCCGTCTGGCAATTTGGGCCTGTTGGAGAATTTATCGATTTTTGTGGATTGAAATGTGGAGCGACGAAGGTTGGGACGATGGGATGAGTCTGATCCCTTTGATGGATCCTTTAGACCATTGGGTGGTCTTAGGGGTATCGATTTAATCGAAATTGCCACATTTTAATGTTTTGGGCCTTAGAGGCCCGTTGGCCTATTTTATTGGAAAGTCGGTATTTCGAATAAAGCGGGATAGATGGGAGCATGCCGAATCCTTTTGGTGGACCTACTTATTGAGAGGTGTTAGAGGCTTTGATTTTGGTAAAAAGGTCAAGTTTTAATGCTGTGGGCCTTTAGGGCCCATTGGCTAAATTTATCGGAAAATCACTATTTTTGGGCCCTTTCGAGTGAGGGCCCGTTCAAATTAGGGTGTCTACAACATTCATATGAAGAAAGTCTGTTTCAAACCCTATAACTGAGGTGTAGTATAAGTGAGTAACAAGTATGTTACCCAGTATAATAGGAACACAATAATGATTGTAGGATGATCGAGTAATTATGCGAAAAATCATAAGTTAAGGGCTCAATGTCGACATAGGTTCATATATACATAAGAAAATCTCTTCACACTACGGTGTGTTTTATCAACTAATCCGAGTAATTATATAATATTTACACATCTTATCATAACTGGTTATAAAATTCACCAATACATTCTATCCTAAGCATCTAATACAAAATATGAAATATTCTTCAAATTTTGCAAACTTACATCACGTGTTTTTTCTAGCTTCCGTGGTTACAACCTGTAGTTAGAAATCAAATTCCCCAGTTCAAATATCTAGGTCTTACTTTCGACATTCTTAAATCATAAACCAAATTCCACATCTCATCAACAGAAAATAAACACACATCCACAACACAGGTGTTATAATACCAACAAGTATGGTGTTGAATACCGATAACTATACTGGATTTCACAACTGAATTCCGCCTCAGTCAGGGATCCCAAGTTTGTCGATGAAAGATTGCAATGTTATTGCCTGATTCTATGATCAGCCTGACTGCAAGTAGTTCACCCTTTGCCCAACTCAGGTTGGTCGTTGACCAGGGTTCCACGATCACAAGGACCTTCTTTATAGAGGTCGGTTAGTTGACTACTATAAGCTTCCCTCGATCACGAGGACCAGTCGTCTTCATCTTGCATATCAGGCTAACACGTGAAATCCAAAGTGTCACTATCTTATGCACCCACTTTCTTTGCTTATTATAATCTAAAAATAAATAAAAACAACTCGGGTGCTCCTAACCCAAACATAAATGCACGGACACTTCCTGATCCAAAAGTAAATAACATCAGGTACTCTTGACCTAAACATAATGAACACTAGGTGTAAACACCCCAATTTGAACGGGCCCATATTCGAAAGGATCCAAAAATATCAATTTTTCTAATAAAATTCACCAACAACTCTAAAAAGCACAAATCGTGGAAACGTGCAATTTAATCAATTCGAAGGCCCTTAAGACCCCTAAAAGTCTAATAGACCCATAATGAGACTTGGCATGCCCCCACCTTCCCCATCTTTCACTGTTCCACTCTCGAATCCAAAATTACCCCAAGCCCGCTTAAAGCCTACCAACCCTCAATTTCTTAAAAAATCATTTTTATCTCACCTAATCTAGCTTAACCCTAAACCCCACACAACTCAACCCTAAAACCCACTTACCTTTAAAAGCCCATCTTAAAATGAACCCTAACCAATCTCATTAACCTAATATCTTAAGCCCACATCCACAATCCTAATCCACAAACCATTACCTATAAACCGTTATCCACATCAACCAATCAAACATTTGATCATTAAATAGACACTTGTCTTCACAACAACCTACCTCCCAAAAATCATTTACCCAACCTAACCTATCACTTTTCTCTAATAAAACCACCACCCATACTTCATGTTATAAACCTAACCCATCACATTTCTCTAACAAAACTACCAACCTACGTCACAACCCATACCTTTCCCTCATCATTTACCTTAAACCCATTCTCACAAGCAATTCCACATCCCTTCCTCCCAATCAACTCACCTAAATACTTCATCTCCACTACACTTTTCACCATTCTCTTTACCCTCCCAAAACCTAATCACCTAAGTCCTTACATACCCCTTCATCCCACCTAACATTCAATCACATTTTTTCAACCATACACCACATCATTTCATCTCATTAAACACTCAACCCAAATGGGTTGGGGAGGATCCAAAGCATTTGGATATAAAAAATCATCCATTTACCCCATTTCACAAATAGCCTCATCCCAACTCTAAATTTCACACCCCTCACCCTCAAATCCCATGTCATTCTCTACTATTTTACTTTTTCACCCCATTCTACCCTCAAAAGTAACCATACATCCCTGTAGACACCTCAATTTGAACGGGCCACTTAAAAGGGCCCAAAAATACTAGATTTTCAATAAAATTAATTGACGGGCCTAAAAAGCCTAATTCATCAAAATGCGACACGTTAATCTAACCAAATGCCCTTAAGACCTCCCAAGGGACTAGTGGACTCATAAAAAAGGACTTGACCTACCTTCATCTTCACCGCTTCGCTCTCAAAACTAAAAATACTCGATTTTCAATAAAATTCACCAACTAGCCTAAAAAGCCCGATTTGTCAACATGTGGCATTTTGATCAATCAAATGATTTAAAAAAATCTCAAAAAATGAATAAAATTAAAAAAACGAGACTTAGGATACCCACCACCTCCCATAACCTTCACCGCTCCGCTTCCGTATCAAAAATACCTTAAGCTCACCTAAGGCCCATAGACCTTCACCCCCTAAATCAATTTCTCACCTCCTCTCCCCTAGCCTAACTTTAACACCATTTTACCTAAATCCTAAAATCTACCCACTATCAAAAATTCAATCCAAAATGACCCAAAACATTCCTAAAATCTAAAATCATTTCTAAAACCTAAGTCCAACACTACTAAGCCAAAACTCATATCCAATGCATATCCAACGCATAATCTTAACCCACAAATCACCACCCACATCAAACCAATCATCATTTTTTCATCAAAAATGACACATGTCATCACCCCATCTCACCTTCCTCATCAAACCATCAACTCCCATCACATTTCTCTAAAAAATTAACTATCCCATCACATCAACCCACACCTCCCCCTAACATACCATCATCACTCCCTACTAATCAGTCATCATCTTCCCCTAATCTACCACTATCATTACATACAAATCAATCTTTACAACTTAAACTTACACCCATCCTCTCAAATCAAACACTCATTCTCTCCCATAAATTTATCTAAACTTCTAATCTCCACACATTTTATCGCATGTCACCATCTCCCTCATCCTCTCAACCACCCTCTTATACCTTCCATTCTCTTAAACCACTCCCAAGTCTCATAAGAAAAATCACTCTCTCTCACTATCATACTCATACCTATAATTTCAACTCTTAACTCACCTCAACTTTTAACCCTCAATACTCAACTCTCAATTTTCTCTCAACTCTCAACTCTCTCAAGCAAGTCAAGAAAATTCAAAGGAGATTCATCTTTTGAAAAAAGTCAAAGAAGATCACCCTTCTCTCTCCCCTCCAACTTTCTTTCTTCTTCCTGCACTCCCTTTCTCTACACTTTTGCACACACACCACAATGGTTTGAGTCATCAAATGACTTCTTTTTCAATAAGGGTGCCCTTAATGGCTTGAACCAACATCAAAGTTATTCAAACTTGAGAATACATATCGGACCTTTTCGATTCCTTTTTATTTTATTTTTATTTTAAAAAATGGACTGAATCCGCGATTACCACCAACGGTGGATGGAGTAGGGTGCCTAACACCTTCCCTACTCCATAAAATGGATCCCCTTATCTTGAATCAAAAGTTGGACCAAATGAGTCATATCTGTACGAAAGTCACTAAAATGCCAAAAATGACGTATTTTCAAAAAATGCAATCTTGGTGACTAGTCACACCCTTTTCTAAAATGAATGGTAGTGACTCCAACCCCCCCAAATGGTTGATATATTCAAAAATGAATAAATCATGTGTCCACAGCTTGGCAACTCCATTAGGGATTAGTAGGCTCTACCCTCGTGTCAACTCGACCCTTTTTTTAAAAAAAAAAATATTATTATTTACAAGTTAACATTGTTTGTTGTATTTGTTGTGTTTGTTGTTTACGTATGTTTCTTTTTATTTATTTATTTTCTTAGGTAAAATAGAAAATTTTGATTTTTTCTTTAGTTATCCGATTTTTTTTTGTCATTCGTGCATATCATCAAAAAAATAAAAAAAATTTGGGCTCAAACCAAAAATCATAGGCAATATACCTTTAGTTTGGACTAACAAACTTAAAAAAAAAAAGTTTGCCAAGTGGACAGCACAAATTAAACCGACTGTAACTTTTTGGTTTGATCTCCGATTAACCATTATAACATATCGATTTGGGGTATAACGAAATTTTCTTTCAAATGTGACACAGTCAGTAAGATTTTGACAAGTTAGAATCGGTTTTTGAGTCCGTTTACTATCATTTTCGCTAATATTTATTTTCTACTTCTTGTAAGGATACAAAATAAGATACAATATATATATATATATATATATATATATATAATATATTATATATATATATATATATATATATATATATATTATATATATATATATAAATAAATAATTTTTTATGGCCCAAGGTAAAAACCAGAGGCAATGTGCCTAAAAAAAAATTGCTCAGTTTGTTTCTTACGTCAATCTTGAAAACTTTTCTCTTAGACTTTATTTTTTTATTTTTTTGAGTTTTAAAGCTTCAAAAGATTAAACAGATCACTTTTCCGTTAAACTTAAGGCGTACCGCTCGCCATTTTTTGATTGATCAAAATAAAAATTCAAAGCGATCTTCGGTTGGACAAAAAAAAAGTCATTTTATGTTAGTTCATTCATTTTTAAAAAAAAATTATTAAAAAAAGTAAAAAAAAAATGGATTGGTCGATGCTTAACCATGGATATGCTATCTTTGTTGATTAATTATCTGAAAAGCCATGGTCTATATAGGTATATTTTAATGTGCTTAAATGTGGATGTGATGGATTTGGCCTTCTTTAATCTATGTGGCATCTATG
The DNA here is from genome assembly GCF_017979445.1 of Akebia trifoliata. NCBI lineage: Eukaryota > Viridiplantae > Streptophyta > Magnoliopsida > Ranunculales > Lardizabalaceae > Akebia > Akebia trifoliata. The sequence goes on from NW_028237268.1 coordinate 22,031, forward strand.
TATTGATGGTTTGATTTGGCCCACGGGTCTATTCATCTGGAAAATGCCCCGGGCATACCCTATCCTACTTGCACACATCACTAGCATATTTATTTTATTGCATTGCACGCTTGCATGTCCCAAATAACCAACGTGGCACTAGTGCGTAGCCTGGTCTTCTCGGAGATGTGACATCATTCATGAAAATCACAACTCCAGTCACGTACCGTAAGGTATATAAAATTTGGGGCATCAGTACCGTTTGATTAGGTGATTTTGAAAGGTATATCAATGCACCCATACTGGGGTGACCTGAGTCTTTATCCTATTGTAAGCCACACAGTCACATGTCTTGATTGCCAACGTAGTACTATTACGTGATCAGTTCGCTTGCGGGATGCTAAAACCATTTATGAAAGCTACAACCCTAGATTCGTACCTATACGGTATACCGAAGTAATCTAAGTTCATCAATTGTACTTCTTGGTCAAAATCAGTACCTAAGCGAGATCCTACCTGTAGACACCCCATTTTTGCATCCGCCTGATTAATTAACTCGTCAACCTGATCACAATGATTCCCAATGATGGATGTTATTTCCATTACTTTATTTTGTTACCAGAAATGTTTCAGAAATCCGGATGAGGTATCTCGAACTGATAAAGCCTTAGAAATCACGCTACGCTAGGAAAATACGACTCTAGAAACATAGAAATCATCATCTTCCAGACCAAAAAAGAAGTTTCACGATAAAAATCACTAAAAATTGATCAAATTACCTAAATATCCCTAACATCAAAACAACCTTAGAGGCTACGTTACGATTAGGAAAATCCTTTCGAACACATAAAACAACAAATCGAAATCAAATAAATCATTTCACCAATTTTAATAGAATTTGACAAAATTACGAAAATGCCCCTCATAAAGTTCATGACCATTTCACACAAAAAATTTCATAAATAACACAAACTAATATTTCCATTGAATTTCTTACGAAAAATCGATTTTAAAACATCCTAGAACATTAAAAACCGACTTAAAACATGAAAAGTCCTCTCCGAGGGCAAAATGGTAATTTCATAATTTTCATAATTAAAATTTTCAAAATTAATAAATAAAACATCAAATAATTAAAGTGAAACATTAATGAAATTAATTTAAAATTTTGAACTAAAAAAAAAATCGATTAATCGGGCTCTTATAAAAAATTGTTGAGGGTTCGTGAGATATTTCTTTAAGGACCCCTCCATTTGGGGGTCCAAAGAATTAAAGATATAATAGAGGGGGGTTTTCCAAAAATTTAAAGTCAATCAAGCAAGACTAAAGTCAATGTATTAAAGTCAATCAAATAAGATCAAAAGTCAATAGAGTTCTAACTAAAATACAACTCTACCTAAAACAATTCTAATTAAAACACAACTCTACCTAAAACAATTCTAACTAAAATACAACTCTAAAAGAACTCTAATTAAACACTAACTCTATCTAAATCAACCTCTAAAAAAATCTATAAATAGAGGTCCTCACACCCTATTTTCGTATCAAATCATAAACTCTAAGAGAAGCAGGTCTAAAAACCCCCTAGCCTACCATAAACCCTAGTTTTGGAGCCCCAACTCCTTACCTAACATCCCTTCTTCGATTTTAGCCTAGAAAACACCTAAAAGTCCTTCGAAAACACCCAAAAACTCATAACAAACTTGAAGAATACAGATAAAAAAAAAGAGATACTTTGCCTCGAAGATTAGAAATCAAATCCGGAGACAGAACGAAGCAAGGAGTACGGTACAAGGAATAGTTTTTGTCGGATCTGAGGGAACAAGGTCTTTGCTATCGAAAAGGTATAATTTCTTACTTTTTTTTTATTATCTAGGTTTTTTTAACAATGTAACTTATTTGAAAAATTAGTAGAGACCGACTTTGGCCGGGCGGGGTTGGTGCCTAACACCTCCTAACCCTGTAATGTGATCCCCGAATTCAGTTTTTTTCTGTTCTAGATTAGCTATTTATCTGTTTAGAGTCATTGATCGGTTCCTAGACCGTAATAACTAGGTGGCGACTCCCAAACCTCAAGGGTCAAAAGCGGATCAGTGCACCCCGCAGATCGAGGGCGCTTTCAGTGGCGACTCCACTGAGGAATTTGAGGATCAAACTTGAAAAATCCCAAGAATGGGAGCATTGTTAAAAGTGACCTAGAATTTTTTTTTTTTTTTTTTAAATTTGTTTAACTGTTTATTTTATCTATTTGTTGGTTCTGTTTCGATTATTAATTATGCGTTTGGTATTTCGGCATTTTACTATCATGATTCAAATCGAGCATTATTTATTATTTTTATCCAATTAAGGGTCGTTTAGGGTGATCCCAAATAATGCAAAATTCCAAAAAGGTTATTAATGGATTAATGGTGGTTGAAGCGGGGAGATCACCGTTTTTTATTGGGCACGCGTTGGTTAAGCTTGGACATTTTTTTGATTAATGTTGATTAAGCGGGAAAATCCTTTGTTTAATTTTTGTAGGTGTGTGATAGTTTTTCTATTTTTTTTTTATTGTCGTTTTGTTTTGATGAAGAGACTGTGCTGTCCGTTGACAGCAAGAGAAACTACAAAAAAAATACATAAAAAGAAGTAAAGAAAAAAATTCGATGTGCTGTTGGTAACAGCAATGGATAAATAATGGGTGGTGTGCATTGAGAAAAAAGAAAGATCTTTTTTAAACTCCATTATTTTAAATAAGTTTTTTTCTTTTATTTCACTTTTCTTCTGTTAAACTCATCTTCTCCAACCGAACCAACGCAGAGACCGATCGATTTTGGTCTCCCAACCTAGTCAACGCTAATCAACTCGATCGGTTTCCTCCAATGGAGTGGTATAGAGCTTCAAATCGATGGCTCCTCCACAAATTTACCCAAATCTCATCGTCTTCAATGGGGACCGACTAGTTCAAACCAGAAATCGATCGGTTTAATCTCTCAAATCCAATCGGATCAAACCTCCATCCTGATCGATTCTCAGTTTCTCGCCAATACAGATACATAGATCAAACGATGGTCTCTCTTTCGTCTGTCGAAAGGAATCATAGAGTTTGTTATCAAAGTTTTTTTTCCAGATTAAGCTAAAGTGACGTTACCTGGAGAATTTAGAATCGAACGAAGGGGTTTTGGATTAGTATCTTAAGAGCTTTAAAGATCAAAACGATGTATCCAGCCTCTGTTTTTTTTCTGATTGGTTCGATTGGGGTTTGAAAGTTAAATTTGTTTTGAAATTCAACGTTCTGATTTGAAGTTCGTTTGTGTCTCTCTTTCCAATCTGAATTCGTTGAGGTATTTCTGCACTTTCGGAACGATCGGAAGCTCTTCTAATTCGGATTTCACTGGTCCCATGGGGTTGGACCTTGGAGAGATCGCATCAAAATCATTAATTCATGTTTCTGAACAATGTAAGGGAAGCGAGAAGAATGGTTTCATCTTCTTAATATTCTCTTAAGACCCACAATCCGATATTGACAGTGGCAAATCTCTGCCAGTTCGTAGACGACTGTAATCTTGCAACTTATCAAGTTGAAGATTGGACCAGTGGATCAACCCCGATCGAAAGATCTGAGTTTTTTTTATTTTTTTATTTTTTTTTATTTTTTTGAGTTCGGATTTGCATGGAGAAGGCCTCTAGTAGTGTTTTTTTCTGTGTGATTCTCACAATTCTAACGTGGACGTGCATACACTACTATGAATAATTCTTACGCGTATCACGAGAAAATCAGATCTATGATTATATGCGCGTCTCACATTAGATTTGTAAGAATAGTAATAGATACCCTTCGGTCATATCAGCATTTCCTCTACAAAAAAAAAAAAAAAAGTCAAGTTTAAAAAAAAAATTGAATTTCATTATTCATCATCTCGGCAATTTAACCCTCAATTCCATATTCTTCGGGAATTTTGATTAATTTAGGATCACCCAAAATAACCCTCGATTGGATCATAGATAATAAATTTGTGTGCCTTTTCAATGTTGATTCAAATTAATTAGTCTTTGAATTATATGCCCACATAATGTGCCATGATCTCTACGGATATATTTGTGATATATTTGCTTTCATCTTAATTTCGATGTGATGGGCTTTTATGTTATTTTCTTGATCAATATTCATTCGATATCCGTATGTTGTAATGGTTTTGATCGGACCCATGGGTCCATTTGTTTGAAAAAAGCCCCGGGCACACCCCACCCTGCTTTGCACACATCACATGCACGTTTACTGTTTTGCACACTTACACGTCCCATATAGCCAACGTGGCACTAGTGCATGGCCCGGTCTTTTCGGAGGTGCGACGTCATTCATGAAAACCACAACTCCAGTCACGTACCTTAGGGTATATCAAACTAGGGCATCAATACCGTCTGATCAGGTGATTCTGAGAGATATATTGATGCACCTAGCTTGGAGCGTCCTGAGCCTTTGACCTATTGTGAGCCATACAGTCACATGTCTCGTTTGCCAACTTAGTACTAGTACGTGGTCGATCCCCTCGTGGGATGCCAAACCATTTATGAAAGCTACAACTCTTGACTCGTACCCATAGGTATGTAAAAGATAATCTAAGTATATCAATTGCACTTCTTGATCAAAACCAGTACCTAATTAAGATCTTGCCCCGTTGTACCCTATTATACGAGGGGGATATACTATGTCTATTCTAGACGAGAGGTATTTAAGTGGGTCCTTGCTCAGCATTGTGCGCCACCTCTCAACTGGAGATCAAACTTGTTATTTTTGACTTCAGAGAAGTGAATTGCGGTTTTAGATTATCACATATACGGTATATCAAACCAAGTCACCATGTATCGAAAGGTATATATGTGTGTTTGGGCAAGGGTGGCCAGATAAAAATGCATTGCACGTAGTAAACTTAGAGTCTAGAAACCTTCCCAGTAGGTCACGACTCGAACTTATCGTGGGTGTTCTCGGGTTGTTTATTGAATGGAACTTTTGATTGATGAATGCATGTGAATGATGAGATCATAGTGTTTGATTGTCCTCAAGGATCAAAAATGTTATTTTTGGAAATTAAAATGGGTGCACCGACCCAATAAAGAATCCATTCTTTTTCAATACTGACCCAGTCCATCTCGATCCAACAATCATGATGGACCGGGCCATTTAAATCAAAATGGAAATTGAATTTTCAAAGAAGAAAAGGAAAATATTTCTAGAAAAGAGTGTTTTCCAAAAGAAGTGTTCTCTAGAAGAAATGTTTTCCAAGAAATAATATTTTCTAAAAAATGTTTTCTATAAGAACAAGATTCTCTGAAAGGAAAATATTGATATTTTACATGGACCTTGGAAGAGTATTAAAATACCCTTTTGTGTCAAACCAGGATGTTAGCCGTTGGCAATAACCTGATCGACCAATTAGTCAAAACAACCGTCCTAGGGATGCACCCTGTAGAGAAGATCAATTTTGGGAAATTCATATTAAGAAGTGCTCTCTACTTCCACGAATTTGAGATAGACTGGAACCTCTTACATGCTATGGCTAAGCGATGGAACCCCTATCTTCACATATTCCATATGGGGTATATGCATTTGTGCCCTACTCACGAGGATTATTGTGGCATCATGAGGATATCCACTTCAGGACCTCTAGTCAAGCCCTCATTGAAGACCGGATATTCTGTTGACCTCGCCACAGGACTGAACATTTCCAAGGAAGAAGCCAAGGCCTTAATCCATGACAGGAGATTGAACTTAGCACCTTTATTGGACCCGTATCGTTCCCGCAGTCATCCTATCAATGTAAAATCCGAAGCCTGGCAAGCCACTAGAGATTATCGATTATGCTTAGGAATCCTAGCCCAATACGTACTAACCTCTAATAGTGATGGTCAAACTATCCCTGAGTCCTTCATAGATATAGCCTTTCAACTCTCAAGGAAAGCCAACCCGGTACCGCTCATCCTAGCTGAAACTTTCTCAGGTTTAGATGCCATAAAAAATGGTGAGCGGGAAAGCTTAAAAGGAAGCCCCTACTTACTCTATATGTGGCTTTGTGATCGTCTCAAAATCGTAGATGTTCCCTCAAACCTCGAATATGGGCCAGAACACTTTTTCAAGAGAAATCTGTTAGTGCGTTTCAACTCGGTCAAAGCTTGGAGCAAATGGTTAGACTCTCGCCTTGCCTGTAATATCAGTTTTAGGTGCCTTTGGTAGATGACTGATCCCCCTGTTATAGGAACCAAAGGATCCTACTATGTCCATCTGATTGGTTTAGAAGAAACGTCTTTTTACCATCCTAATCTGATCCCAGAACAGTACGACGTACCTATAGAGTTATCTTTACCTCAGCACAAAGCTTTCCTTCCCCCCGAGCCTTTGACTGAAAAGTTAGTACACCTCATTGAAAAAAGCTTAGAACAAACGCACCTTAGGGTATCCAGACGAACCAGCATAATTCAAAGAGCCAGTTGTTAGAGCCAAGAGGGTCAAGCCTGACAGCAATCCTGATGACCATCAAGACAAAGCCAAGCGTCCATGTAAAAATAGTTCAAGTCAAATTTGTTGAAAGATGTTTTTAATAAGAACATATTCTTTATTAATCATTTTTAATAAAACTATCTTTCTTTTTGAATAAATATCTATATCCTTTTCGAATATTCATTGTGTGAATGAATTAATGGATTGGTGCACAAACCTCAATAAAATGATTTTTTAAAATGTTATCAAGGGGGTAATATTGAAATTGACTAAATCTACCTTTGATGGGGTCATATAGGATTATTATTGCGCCCAAACTCAAGCGTCCACCTCCTAGTTGGAGTCGTAAGTCCAGTCGATTAGAACGAAACACAGTACCAAGTCAACAAGCAGAGATGGCTTCGGAATCTGAGCTCACAGAGATCCGTAAGATCTTGGTAGCCTTTGCCAATGATATCAACAATATAAATGGCAAAGTGGAAATGTTAGAATAGACCTCGGAATCGACGGGAAATCCTCTAGATGACCCAAAAGGAAAAAATGGAGACGAAGAGTATGTTGACAAAAATCCGACGTTATCTAACAGAATGTCTCAATTGGAGTCAGCTATGAAGAGTATAAAGGGTATTGATGAAATTGCAGCAGGTATTGAAGCTCTGAATCGCATCCCTAGAATCCATTTGCCAGAGAAGTTTGTGATGCCTGAAATAGACAAGTTCAGTGGGACAGGGTGTGCGAAAACACATCTTAAGGTGTATGTTACCAACATGCGCACTATGGGGCTCAGCGACGAACAGATGACATTATTGTTCCAAAAAACTTTATCAGGATCAACACTACGTTGGCTAATGTCTCAAGATCCAATTACTATGGGTACATGGGAGAACATGTCAAATGCCTTCTGGCATCAGTATAAATACAACACTGAGATTGAGACCTCAAGAAGAGATTTGGAAGCAACTAAACAGAAAAATGGGGAGACATTCACTGATTTCATTGGTTGTTGGAGGGCCAAGGCTACTCAAATGTGGGATAGACCTTCGGAGAAGGAACAAGTAGCGATTATCCTAAAGAACCTCTTTCAAGGATATGCTCAGCACCTAGTGGCCCAATACCTCCCTACTTTTGAATCCTTGTTACAAGCCGGAAGCCAACTCGAGGATGCATTTGCCTCTGGGATTCTTGCTAACCCCTCAGATAACAAGCCGAAGAAACCATATGTTCCTAAACCCAATATCAACCATACTTACATAGCCAATACCTCAGTTACCCCAGCTCAACCCCCGGCCTGGACTAATAACCAGGTTCACCCAAGTCAACCTCGAACTCCACGTCAATTTACCAATTTAGGGATGACCCTTATCGTAACTTTGCAAAAACTGTTGAAAAAAAGGTTGCTTACCCCGATTCAACCTCGACCTTTACCAAATCCCTTGCCAACCGGACACAACCCCAACCTATTCTGTGAATTTCATCAAAATCCTGGTCATCACACATATCGATGTATCACCTTGTGCCATGCCATTCAAAACCTTATTGATAACAAAAAGATCACAATCCCCAGCCCACCAAATGTCACCACTAATCCATTACCTACCTATCAACCTCCACCAATCCTGAACATGGTTTCTCACACCCCATTACTATTCGACCCTGTTTCTCTCATCCATCCGATCCAAGTTAAACCGCCTAGTTACCCCCTTGCCGGGATAGCCTTCACTGATGAGGTTTTCACTACGAACTATGAACCATTTGATTTAACCTCGGATGATACATATTGTTTATCCCCGTCCCGTTACGATAGTCCTGCATTCACTAGTTACCTGTTGGCTCAAATGAATCTGAAAAACCCTGTACCTTTGACAGACGAAGATCCATACTTGTTGACTGAAGAAGATGAGCCTTTCTCCCTTTCCTGTGATGAAGTTAGACATATGACTCGAGGGGGAAGAGTTTTTAAGCTACAAGAACTCTGTGTTGATAATCCTGCAGCCCTGACAAGAAAAGAAGGAGAAGATCCCACCAAGGAAATCATCGAAGAGGATAACTCTGTGATCAAGCAGTTGAAAAAATCAGGGGCCAATATCTCAGTATGGGGTTTACTCATGGCTTCCACTGCTCATAGGGAGACAGTTCTCAAAGCACTAAACACAGCCCAAGTTTTCCTTGATACTTCTCCAGATCAGCTGGCCGGTATAGTAGGGGCAACTTACGTGGAAAATATCATATCCTTTTCGGACTTAGATCTCCCAAAAGAAGGGGCAAGCCACACTAAGCCGTTACACATTACAATTGACTGTAACGGGATGAGGGTACCTCTGATTTTGATCGATAACGGGAGTGCACTGAACGTTTGCCCGTTTAAAACGGCTACTTGTCTTGGGTTTAAGGCTGAAGATCTCAAGCCCACTAATCAAGGTGTTAGGGCCTATGATAACACCAAGAGAGATGTACTAGGAATCTTGCACCTTCGATTGTCCACAAGCATAGTTGAATTTCCTGTGGAATTTCAGGTTATTGACATCCAGTCTTCTTTCAATTTACTGTTAGGGAGACCATGGTTACGCCAAATTAAAGCCATCCCTTCTATGCTACACTAGAAGGTCAAGTTTATCAAGGATGGGCTAGTGATTACTCTCCATGGAGATACTGAAATTGTAGGGATTATAAACAGTACTGAAGCTAAGGATGAGCCGTTGCTTGAAATTCAACCAGAACAACAGGGAGTAGAGCTCAGTGGGTTCGAGTTTGAAAAGATATGCTCAGTCCAATGGGATCAAGCCATGAAAGAATATTTTCCAATGGAAAATACCTCTAATTGCTACATGGCCAATATATTCAAGAAAATAAGATTTTTCCCTGGCATGGGTTTAAGACACAAGCAGCAAGGTATTAAAGAGGCACCAGTGATTAAAGAGGTCATCGGCACATTCAGACTAGGATATAAGCCTACTAAGGAAGATTGGGCCCAATACTGGAAGACAAAACGAGACAAGGCCATTGCAAAAAGGCAAAGGCACACCACGGATCTCATTAAAATGAAGCCCTATCGAAAGACTCTCAATGGTTATTTTGTGAAAGAAGGAGAAGACTTCCGCTACTGTGGGTTCCTAGAGCCGTTCATTGATCACATCACAGGTACTCGTCTGCCGGGGTTTGAAATCTTCTTTGGCATGGAATGGCCTGAAAAGGAAGCAAGCACAGAAGTTAAAGAGAAGAAAGTTGAAGACTAGCAGCTTGATTTGGACTCCCACAACATCAATCAGCTATTCATTGAAGATCACAGTATTCTAGTGTTGTTAGTTGAGAAAGGGATCCCAAATCCTCAGTCTGTAATCAAACCCGCTGTTGGGTGTCTCTCAAATTATCATGTAATTAGTCCTGTGTTGCATGTCAAGGCTGGGTCTGTCGGTCCCATTAGTCCTGTTCAGTCTGACATGCCAGTCGAGTCTTTTATTTCTGTTGAGTCAAATAAGTTAGTTGTTTCTACTGAGTCTGTTTTTCCTGCTGAGTCAAGTGAATCTGTCAAGTCTGCAATGAGTCTTGTTACCCCATCTTTTTTTAATGAAATGAAAGAAATTTTTGATTACACCGAGCACAATAATAATTTAACTAATAATCTGGCTACGGAGGGAGAATCTTCTGACGAGGAACCTCCCCCTGAAATAATCAAATTACTTGAACAAGAAGAGGAACGTCGGGCTCAACCTCTAATAGAGGAAGTAGAGGTTATCAACCTCGGAACAAAAGAAAGTCCTCAAGAAATTCGGATAGGGGTCACTTTATCTCCCGACGAACGTAAAGGAATAGTAGACTTGCTCAGAAAGTTCAAGGACGTATTCGCTTGGTCTTACGAGGATATGTCGGGGGTAAGCACAGATATTATTCAACATTGGATTCCGTTATATCCTGATGCTCGACTAATCAAACAGAAACTTCGACGTATGAAGCAATAATGGACTCTGAAAATTAAAGAAGAAGTTACGAAGCAGATTAACGTTGAATTTTTGGAAGTAGTAGAATACCCTGAGTGGATTGTTAACGTCGTCCCAATACCGAAAAAGGATGGAAAAGTTAGAATGTGTGTGGATTTCAGAGACCTAAACAAAGCAAGCCCAAATGATAGTTTCCTTTTACCACACATAGATGTTCTAGTGGACAATATAGCAGGACACGCTTTATTGTCCTTCATGGATGGATTTTCAGGGTACAATCAGATAAAGATGGATCCTCGAGATATGTAAAAAATGTCGTTCATCACACAATGGGGGACCTTCTGCTACAAGGTCATGCCTTTCGGTTTGAAGAACGCTGGACCTACCTATCAAAGAGCAGCCACGACTTTATTACATGACATGATACACAAGGAAGTCAAAGTCTATGTAGATGATATGATAGTCAAATCTAAGGAACGACTGGGGCATGTTACTGCGTTAGAAAAGTTTCTCACAAGGATTCAAAAGTACCAACTCCGCTTCAACCCGCAGAAATGTGTATTTGGTGTAACTTCTGGAAAACTATTGGATTTGTGGTCAGTCAGAGAGGGATCGAAGTAGACCCTATAAAGATTAAAGCTATCCAAGAGATGCCGTCACCTGAAACTGAAAAGCAGATTCGAGGTTTTCTGGGCAGAATCCAGTCTGTTAGCAGATTCATCGCTCAACTCACCAACGTCTGTGAACCTATTTTCAAGCTTCTCAAGAAGAATGAACCAACAGTTTGGAATGAGCAATGTCAAAAGGCTTTCGACCAAGTCAAGGAATATCTCTTAAACCCACCTAGTTTGGTCCCACCTACACTGGGTGAACCACTTCTTCTTTATCTGTCAGTCACAGAAGAAGCTATGGGATGCATGCATGCACATTATGACAAAGATACTCACAAAGAGAGGGCTATATACTACATCAGTAAAAAGATGTTAGAATATGAACGAAAGTATTCGTCTTTCGAAAAAACTTGCTTAGCACTGGTGTGGGCTACTCAGAGACTCCGGCACTATATGCTATCTCATTCAATTATCCTGTTATCTCGGATGGATCCTCTAAAGTATCTTTTCGAAAAGCCGGCGTTGACAGTGAGAACCGCGCGATGGTTATTGTTGCTATCAGAGTTTGACATCACGCATGTTACACAGAAATCTATCAAGGGGAGAGCTGTAGCAGAATACTTGGCAGATCACCCTGTAGTAGAAGGAATACAACCTGTTGATCAATTCCCTGATGAGAACATCTTGAATGTTAAATAAAAACCGTAGAACCAAACATGGCAGCTGTACTTTGATGGAGCTCGCAATCAAAATGGGTATGGAATAGAGGCAATCCTATTTTCTCCGGAAGGATGCCACATTCCTATTGCTATTAAATTAGCCTTTTCGAACACTAATAACACGGCTGAATACGAGGCATGCATCGCGGGGCTTGAAGCTGCTTTGAACCTGGGCATTTTAGAAATTGAAATTTTTGGGGATTCGACCTTGGTCATACATCAGTCATTGGAAGA
>NW_028237269.1:0-33932 GCF_017979445.1 Akebia trifoliata
CTTCTAGGCACCGACTTTGATCAAGGACTGCAATTAGTGCTTTCTGAAATCCTTTGTTTTTTTTTTTTTTTTTTTTTGAATTCCCTTGGATTTGATTGATTGGTTGTTATCTTGCTAGATCGTGAACTTTGTTCAAAATTGGGTCTAGATCCGGGTCTTAGGCCTAGTCAAAAACGGATCCAGGTTGTAGTCCTAATTGAAAAGGATTTGGATCTGGGTCTTGGGCCCAGTTGGTATGGATATGGATCTGGGTCGAAGACCATGTTTGAAATGGATCTGGGTTGTAAACCCAATTTGAAAACGGATCTAGGTCGCAAACCCGGTTGAAAATGGATCTGGGTCGTGGACCCAGTTTGAATGGATCTGGGTCGTGGACCCAATTTGGACGGATCTGGGTTGTGAACCCAGTTTGAATGGATCTGGGTCGTGGACCCAGTTTGAAAATGGATCTGGGTCGTGGACCCAGTTGGGCGGATCTGGGTTGTGAACCCAGTTTGAGTGGATCTGGGTCGTGGACCCAGTTGGGCAGATCTGGGTTGTGAACCCAGTTTGAGTGGATCTGGGTCGTGGACCCAGTTTGGAAATGGATCTGGGTCGTGGACCCAGTTTGGAAATGGATCTGGGTCGTGGACCCAGTTGGGTTGGATCTGGGTCGTGGACCCAGTTGAATGGATCTGGGTCGTGGACCCAGTTGAACGGATCTGGGTTGTGAACCCAGTTTGAATGGATCTGGGTCGTGGACCCAGTTGAACGGATCTGGGTTGTGAACCCAGTTTGAAATGGATCTGGTTTAGAGGGGTACAAGTGGGGACCCGACTCACAAAACTGTTTCGAGTTGGCAAACCTGCAAACTCCTCCGTTCCTTTTTATTTTATTATTTATTTTATTTTTTTTTTTATTTACCTTTTTTTTTTTTTTTAATTTCTATATTTCTTTTGTTCATCTATTTTTTTGCTTTTGAAAACATTGATTGCCAAAATCCATTTTACTCGATTTGTCCCGAGACTTAGGATTTTCTTAAGGGTGTCATCACCGTTTGATCGATAGTGAGCGGGCCCTTTCAAAATGGGTTGTCGAGTTCATTTGGTAGCGTTGAGTTCACTCTGGTCCGTGTCAATGGCGCGGATTGTAATTTATCTTTTGTTATCCGTGTCTTGGGAACGGATGAAACATTTTCTGTTTCAACCGTGTTCCCAACACGGATGACACACATTTTAGTGTATCCGTGTCATGGGCACGGACCAGAATGAAATCCAGCTTCTGGAATTTCACAGGACTGTTTCTTTTGGCCCCTGTTTTTCCATGTCGCCCTGTTTTAAGTCCCTTGCTCACTGTTTTTCTCTTCTTTTTTAAACATGATGCAACAAGCATTCTCTCCCCTTTACCTAGGGGAGGTGAGAAAGAAACAAAGATAAATCCTACGGTCTACGTGTGCCTTTTTGGGCTTACAACTTGGGCTTCGAGGCCCGAATACACCAAACACGTACAACTTTGCCTTGGGGGTCGATGTAACATTACAATTTTGTGTCCTAGCTCATCTAGCCGGGCAAATGCATGAGTTTAATAGGTGGCTTCACGGCTACCCGATCTTCAAACCTCGATGCATACCGAAATACACACGTCGTTGGTTGGTGATCGGGTTTGATGTGTTCATTCCCGACACTTGAAATAACGATCTCAAGCCGTGGAACTACTAAGCATCGGGGCTAAGTACGTTATGGGTGGGGTGGCTTGGAAGTGAGGCTATGTTCGCAAGTGCACGTGTGCATTTTCATATTCATTATTTTTTTCATCGACCCCCTTACAAACGTCATAAACAAGAATGTAAGTAAATATTACAATTGTGGATACAAGAATGCCATCGAAAGAAAAAATAAATACACACAACAACAAGAAACAACATTAGTAAACTAAAAATCTATTTTTTTTTTCAAATGATCGAGTTACTCGCGAGGGATGAGCCGAAAAGTCCCCAGTGGAGTCGCCAGCTATAGCTACGTGGTTTTCGTCGTCATGACGACCACAACTACTAAATATTGGAGTCGCCACCATTCAAATTGAAAAGGGGTGTGAATGGTCACCCGGTGTGTACCTATCGAAAAATTGCCATTTTTTGACGTTAGTGACTCGCAACGGATAGGGTATCAAACCTAGAGGTTCGGGCAAGCGGCTCGGTTGGAGAAAAGGGAAGGTGTTAGGCACCCCTTTCTCCCCGCCACGTGGCGGTAACCTCAAATAACTCGGTCATTTTGATTTTTAAAAGAAAGTGGAAAGTGTGCCACATGAGTACATTTGTTCCCTAAGTAGGGATTTAATTTTGGCTTGGTCATAGGATCATCTCATCAATGGAGATGATCCTTGTAGATCCAAGCCTTGAGGTCCATTCATGCTCAACTCATTAAAATAAAATGAAAAAGGGGGGGTGATAGAAGAGGGAAGAGGAGAGGGTAGAGAAGAGAGAAAAGAAAAAGGGGGGGTGTTGATTGCTCCCACCTTGTACTATTGGACTTCTCTTCTTCTCTTTTCTTTTTCTTCTTCTTCTTTGAATTCTCTTTAGTCCTTGGTGAGTTGAGAGTGAAGTTATTTCTCTTAGAGTGTGTTATGAGAGAGTAGTGAGGAGGAGGGAGTAGATAGAGTAGATTTTTTTCTTATGGAGACTTGGTGTAACCATTTTTGGGGTGAGAGGGGAGGTATTTATAGGTGTTTGGAGGGGGTTGGGGGTATAATGGGGTTAAAATGTGAGAGAAGGGGTAATGGTATAGGATTTAGGAGTGAGGGGTGTGAAATTTAAGGTGAAATGGAGGGTAAATGTGTAATGAATGAAAATGGGTGAGGTTTAGACCCAAATGGGTTGGATCCTACCCGAACCCATTTGGGTAGAGTGTTGGATGGGTTGACATGAGTGATGGTTGGTGGTGGAGTGGGGGTGTAAGAGAGTGGTTTAGAGAATGAGTGTTAGGTTGGTTGATGAGGTGAGGTGTGTAGATTTAGGGGAATGGGTTGTGTAAGAGGTTGTTAAGTTAGTTTTTGGGAGGAGAAAGGAGATGATGCCATGTGGCAATCATGATGAGAGGGTGAGGAATGAGATTGGTTGATTGGTTGATGGGGTTATTTGATTAGGGAGAGAGAAATGGGTTAGTTGATTGATGATGAATGAAGTATGGGTTGAGTTGATTTTATTGGAGTGTTTTAAGGAAGATGATGGGTAGAGGTATGGGTGGTGATGTGGGGGTTGATGATGGTGATGGATTAGGGTATGGGTGGAGGTGTGGGTGGTTGATGATGTTAGAGGATGGGGATAGGTTAGGTTAGGGTAGGGTATGGGTTGAGGTGATTTTGGAGAGAGGTGAGATGGGTTAGATGGGTTGTTTAGAGCATGGTGATGGGAGTGGGTGATTGGATGAGGGAGGTGAAGGGTGGTGATGACAAGTGTCATCTTTTGATGTTGAGGGGTTGATTGGTTGATGTGAGTAAAGGTTGATGGGTTGGGTTGTGGGTTGGATAGTGAATGGGGTATGGATAGTGGTCAGAGGGCTTTTTTATGGATTGGGCTTAGGTTTATAGGAGATGTAGGTTGTTTTGGATTGGACAAGGCTCATTTTGGATTGAATTTTGATAAGGTAGGTTGGTTTTAAGGTAGGATTGATTTTTAGCTTAGGGGTGAGGTGAAAAAATTCTAAAAATGAGTTAATGGTTCGTGGGCCTTGAGTGGGTTTAAGGTGTTTGTGGATTTGGAGATGGAACGATGAAGGTTGGATGAAGGGGTAGGCATCCCAAGTCTCGCATTTTTTTTTTTTTTGATTTTTTTGATTTTTTGAAACTATTGATTTAATCAAAATGCCACGTGTTGGCGAACCGGGCTTTCGGGCCCGTTGGGGAATTTATCGATTCTTTGTACGTGAGCGCGAAGCGACGATGTTGAACAGTTGTGGGGTGGGTCACTACCTTTTTTGCGGGTCCTTGAGACCACGGGGTGGTCTTAGGGGCATTGATTTAACCGTGGTTACTACTTTTGGTGTTTTGAGCCTTAGGGGCCCGTTGGCCCCTTTTGTTGGAAAATCGGTATTTTGCATGGAGCGGGGTAGACGGGAGCGTGCCGAACCCTTTTGGTGGACCTACTAACCCATTAAAAGGTGTTAGTGGCTTGGGTTTCGGCGAAAATATCATTTTCCGATGATTCGGGCCATTGAGACCCGTTAGTCGAACTTATTGAATTGTTTTTGGGCCCCTTCGAGTGAGGGCCCGTTCAAATCGAGGTGTCTACAATGATGACAATAAAGGAGTGTGGAGGGCGAGAGGTCTCCGTCTTTGTTGATCTACGATCTTCACGATAGAGAGTTCTTAACTCTCATTTCTTACTGTGAAAATTAGAAACCCTCTTTGTTGAGAGTTTCTAAGGGTGAACGATGAGGAAACGATGAATTCGCTGCTACAATCGTTAGAAGGATCGCCATTGAAGTCGCCTAACGAAGGAGATGTGAAAGAGGATAGGGTTTCTAATGGTGAAGGGTGTAGACACCCCGATTTGAACGGGCCCTCACTCGAAAGGGCCCAAAAATAATAATTTTCCAATAAATTTGGCCAACGGGCCTCAAAGGCCCGAATCATCGGAACATGACATTTTTGCCAAAATCCAAGCCTCTAATACCTCTCAATGGATTAGTAGGTCCACCAAAGGGATCCGGCAAGTTCATACCTACCCCGCTCCATTCAAAATACTGATTTTCCAACAAAATAGGCCAACGGGCCTCTAAAGCCCAAAACGCTAAAAATGGCAATTGGATTGAACCGAAGCCCCTAAGACCACCCAGTGGTCCAAGGGACTCACCAAGAGGGTTGTGACCCATCCTACACGTGCTCGACCTCACCGCACCTCCTTTATGGCCAAGAAAAAATCGAACGATCGATGAAACTCTCCAACGGGCCTAAAAGGCCCAATTCACCAACACGTGGCATTTTCGATCAAATCGATGATTGCAAAAATCTAAAAATAAAAAAAATTAAAAGCGTGAGACTTGGGATACCTACCCACCATCTATCGCATATCATTCCGCCTAGAAATTCAAAATAACCCACAACCCTCCTAAACCCAAGCCCAATACTTAAAAGCCCATAAACCTAGGCAATTCATTATCCAACCCACTACCTTAACCCATTATCCATTATTCACATCAACCAATCATAATCTTCACATCAAAAGATGACACATGGCATCACCAGCCTTCACCGCCCTCATCGCAGCACCCATCCCCATAACCATTCTCTAAAAAATCAACCAAACACATCACCATCCCTCCAAAATCAACTCAGCCCATACCCTACCCTAACCTAACCTATCCCCATTCTCTAACATCATCAACCACCCACATCACCACCCATATCTCTTACATATCAACCCATTACTTTTCCTTAAAATACTTCAACATAATCCAATCAACCCATACTTCCCTCATCATCAATTAACTAACCCACTTCCCTCTCTCTAATCAAACAACCCCCATCAACCAATCAACCAATCTCATCACCTCACCCCCTCATCATGATTGCCACATGGCATCATCTCCTTTCTCCTCCCAAAAACCAACTTAACAATCTCTTACACAACCCATTCTCCTAAATCTACACACCTCACCTCATCACCAACCTAACACTCATTCTCTAAACCACCCCCTTACACCCCCACTCCACCACCAACCATCACTCATGTCAACCCATCAAGAACACTACCCAAATGGATTTGGGTAGGATCCAACCCATTTGGATCTAAACCTCACTCATTTTCACTCATTACACATTTGCCCTCCATTTCACCTTAAATTTCACACCTTTCACTCCTAAATCATATGCTATTACCTCTCCTCTCACATTTTAACCCCATTATGCCCCCAAACCTTCTCTCAACTCCTATAAATACCCTCTTCCTTCCTTCCAAAAGGGGTTACAAAATATCATCAAGTTATACCAAGTCTCACAAGGAAAATATTTTCTCTACTCCTCTCTATCACTCTCTCACACTATCTTCTAAAAAAGAAATTTCATTCTCATATTACACTAAGGGTTTAAGAATCATAGAAAAAGAAGGAAGGGAAGAAAAGAAAGGAGAACCTTGAAGCTACAAGGTGGGTTTTAAACTCCCCCCCCCCCCTCTCTCTCTAACCTTCTACTCTTCCCTCTTCTAACACCCCCTTCTTCTATTTTATTTTACCCCTTTTGATGATTGGACCCCAAGGCTATGGTTCATAAGGGTCATTTCCATTAATGAAATGACCCTATGATCAAGCCAAAATTAAACCCCTATCTAGGGTACAAATGCACCCATGTGGCATTCTATTTTATTTTTATTTTTTAAAACCGAATGACCGAGTTCTTTGAGGTTACCGCCATTTGGCGGGGAGAAAAGGGTGCCTAACACCTTCCCTTTTCTCCAACCGAGCCGCTTGCCTGAACCTCTAGGTTTGATCAATCCTATCCGTTGCGGGTCACTAACGCCAAAAAATGGCAATTTTTCGAAAGATACACACCGGGTGACCATTCACACCCTTTTTCAATTTGAATGGTGGCAACTCCAATTTTAGTAGTTGTGGCCGTCGTAATGACGAAAATCACGTGGCTACAGCTGGCGACTCCACTGGGAAACTTTGGCTCATCCCTCGTGATAACTCGGTCATTTTGAAAAAGAAAAAAAAGAAAAAAATATAGACTTTTATTTACTAACATGGTTTGTTTGTGGTTTCCTATGTTTCATTTTTATTTTGTTTGATATGTCCATTGTAATATTTATTTACTTTTTGTCGCTTGTGTTATATATTTGTAAGGGGGTCGATGAAAAGAAATGAAAAAGAAAAAAAAAATGGCACGTGTGCACTTGCGAGCATAGCCTCACTTCCAAGCCATCCTACCTTCAATATACATAGCCCCGATGCTTAGTAGTTCTACGGCTTGAGATCGTTATTTCAAGTGTCGGGAACGAACACATCAAACCCGATCACCAACCAACGACATGTGTATTTCGGTATGCATCGAGGTTTGAAAATCGGGTAGCCGTGAAGCCACCTATTAAACTCATGCATATGCCCGGCTAGATGAGCTAGGACACAAAATGGCAATGTTACATCGACCCCCAAGGCAAAGTTGTAAGTGTTTGATGTATTCGGGCCTCGAAGCCCAAGTTGTAAGCTCAAAGAGGCATACGTAGACCGTAGGATTTATCTTTGTTTCCTTCTCATCTCCCCTTAGGTAAAGGGGAGGGAATGCTTGTTGCATCATGCTCAAAAAAAAAAACAAAAGAAAAAAACAGAGAATAAAAGACTCAAAAACAGTGAGGGAACATTGAAAACAGGGGCAAAGAAACAGTTCTGTGAAAAGTCCAGAAGCTGGATTTCATTCTGGTCAGTGTCCATGGCACGGATGGACCAAAATGTGCTTCATCCGTGCTGGTGACACGGTTGAGACATTAAATGTCTCATCCGTGTTCAAGACACGGATTAGGGAATGTAGATTAAATCCGTGCCATTGACACGGACCAGAGTGAACTCGACCCCCCTGAATGAATTCGACAGTCCATTTTTAAAGACCCTCACCATTTGTCAAGTATTGAAAGCATCCACGTGGGAAGATCATAAATCTTGTAAAAAAAAAGAAACTATGAGAGATGGATTTTGGTCAATCGATCTTTTTCACAAGGTACAAACAAATTAGAAATGAAAAAAAAAGGGGAGGGGGAGATGTGGAATGAAGAAAAAAAAAAGGGAAGAAATTGCGGATCTTCCCCAAAACCAAAAACAATTTCGTAAACCGGATCCCCCACTCGTATTCATTTAAACCGGGTCCACGACCCAGATCCAATCCAACTGGGTCCACGACCCAGATTTATCCAAATGGGTTGCGACCCAAATCCATTTCCAACTGGGTCCACGACCCAAACCTATTTTCAACTGGGTTTATGACCCATATCCAATCCAATTGGGTCCATGACCCAGACCCATTTTCAACTGGGTCCACGACCCAGATCCAATCCAACTGGGTCCACGACCCAGATTTATCCAAATGGGTTGCGACCCAGATCCATTTCCAACTGGGTCCACGACCCAAATTTATCCAACTGGGTTGCGACCCAAATACATTTCCAACTGGGTCCACGACCCAAACCTATTTTCAACTGGGTTTACGACCCAGATCCAATCCAACTGGGTCCACGACCCAGACCCATTTTCAACTGGGTCCACGACAGATCCAATCCAATTGGGTCCATGACCCAAATCCATTTTCAACTGGGCTCAAGACCCAGATCCAATCCAACTGGGTCCACGACCCAGATCCACTTTCAACTGGGCTTAAGACCCAGATCCAATCCAACTGGGTCCACGACCCAGATCCAATTCAACTAGGTCCTCAACCCAAATCTATTTCCAACTGGGTCCACGACCCAGATCCTGTTCAACTGGGTTCACAACCCAGATCCATATCCATACCAACAGGGTCCACGACCCAGATCCAAATCCTTTTCAACTGAGACCACAACCTAGATCCGTTTTGACTAGGCCTAAGACCCAGATCCACTGCAAATCAGATCCATATTTCGAACCAAGTCCGTGATCTAGCAACCAATCAATCAAATCCAAGGGAATTCAATCTTTTTCAATAAAAAAAATAAAAAAACAAAAAAAAAATCAGATTTCAAAAAGCACCATTTGCTGTCATTGATCAAAGTCGGTGCCTAGAAAGATCTTACCCTGTTGATACGAGGGGGATAGACTACGTCTATTCAGGGAACAAGGTGATTTAAGAGTGTCATTGTGCGCCGCCTCTTCCTTGGAGATCTGCCTGGCCGGCGGTGATTTCAGATAACTGAATTGGAGGCTACCAAAAACATGGGTTGTTCCAACTCGATTAATCTCATAAATTACTTTTCAAAATAGTTTCCCGACTCCGTGTCGATGCCAGCTCCGTGCTGATGAAATTACATTCTCAAAATATTTTCCCGACTCCGTGTCGATGCCAGCTCTGTGCTGGTGAAATTACTCCGTGTCGATGCCAGCTCTGTGCTGATGAAATTACTTTCTCAAAATATTTTCCCAACTCCGTGTCGATGCCAGCTTCGTGCTGATGAAATTACTTTTTTGAAATGATTTCCCGACTCTGTGTCGATGCTAGCTCCATGCTGATGAAATTACTTTTCAAAATGCTTTCCCGACTCCGTGTCGATGCCAACTCCTTGTTGATGCCGACTCCGTGTCGATGCCAGCTCTGTGCTGATGCCAACTCCGTGTTGATGCCGACTCCGTGTCGATGCCAGCTCCGCGCTGAGTTAATTCCATTCAAAAACAAAAAAAAAACACATTTTATCGACTCCACATCGATGCCAGCTCCGTGCTGATGTAATTCTTTATAAAACATTTTACTAACTCCGTGTTGATGCCAACTCTGTGTCGATGCCGACTCTGTGTCGATGCCAGCTCCGTGCTGATGAAACCACTTTTCAAAATGCTTTCCCGACTCCGTGTCGATGCCAGCTCCGTGCTGAGGAAATTACCTTTTCAAAATATTTTCCCGACTCCGTGTCGATGCCAGCTCCGTGCTGATGAAATTATTTTTCAAAATGTTTTTTCCGATTTCATGTCGATGCCAGCTCCGTGCTGATGCCAACTCCGTGTTGATGCCGACTCCGTGTCGATGCCAGCTCCGTGCTGATGCCAACTCCGTGTCGATACCGACTCCGTGTCGATGCCAGCTCCACGCTGAGTTAATTCCATTCAAAAAAAAAAACATTTTATCGACTCCACATCGATGCCAGCTCCGTGCTGATGTAATTCTTTATAAAATATTTTACCAACTCCGTGTTGAGGCCGGCTCCGAGCCGAGAAATTACTTTTTCGTCAAAACTCATAATAAGTAACTTTGCCTGATCTAATAAAACATCATGCATCCTCATTTTTTTGTAAATAAGATAGTAACACTTGGTTGTCTGTACCCACAGGTGGCCAAGCGAAAAAAATACAAGCAGCTAGAAGTGCCTCCCTATTTTCTCAGATCGTCTACCATCACCATGAGTTCTTCTGAACCAACACAACCTCCAGTGACCGAAGCGTCAGGCATTGACTCGTAAATAACAGCGTTATTAAAAATAATCGAAAGGCAAGAAAAGATAGTCAGTACTGTGTTAGCTAACGCCAGTATCCTACAAGCGCAAACGATACAACAGCACGCATCCGGGTCGAATCAAGAGTTACCCGAGCAACTCCCGCAGGGACCACAGACTACAATGCCACCAGCGGCGCCTGAATACCAGGGGCCTCCACCCTATATTCCACAGAATCGACCACCCCCGGTGGTCATTCCAGACGATGAATGTGAATATAGAGCCACGGAAGCCAAAAACGCAACAGATGAAAAACTAGCTCAACAGATTGAATCTTTGCAGGAAGAAATGAGGAGAATGAAAGGCCTAAACACCATGAGTGGAACCCGATTCAAGGATCTGTGCTTCTACTCCAATGCTCAATTGCCGGCCAAATTCAAATGTCCAGAGTTTGAAAAATATAACGGAGTAGGGTGTCCGCTGTCGCATCTGAAGTTGTATTGTGGATTCATGTGTCAGTATGGCGAAGATGATAGGTTATTGGTGCAACTGTTTCAGAGGAGCTTAACAGGGCCGACGCTTAAATGGTTTTCCGGACTAGATCACTTACTCATTAAAAACTGGCAGGACTTAGCCGAAATGTTTTGGCAAAATTACCGGTTCAATACTGATGTAGGGCTAGATCGAAACGACATGGCCAAAATGACAAGAAAGCAGAGGGAGACGGTAAAGGAGTATGCCCAGAGATGGCGGGAATCCGCCTCACAAGTAAGGCCCGCAATGACAGAGCAAGAGATGAACACTACGTTTATCTCAACACTAGGGCATGCCTTCTACACTCATTTGGTGGGGCACACCACAGGCACATTCTCGAATCTGGTACAAGTGGTAGATAGGGTCGAGGACGGAATCCGAACCGGTCTGATCTTCGATTTCACAAGTCTAGGGGCAGCAACGGGAATCCCTTCTCAGAGAAAGCCAGTGCCTCCAGGAAAGAAGAGGGAAGAGACTCAGGTCAATAACGTACAGCCAAACCGACCCCTCTTCATTCCCTCACCAGCACCGAGACCACCAACCCGGACAACTTCATGGGCACCAGCACCGCCAACATGGAACCATCCCCCTCAAAATCAATTCAGGGCGAACCCTCCACCAGTTGCACAACAAGCACCACTATAAGGGCAGAACCAGCAGGCACGACCCAACAGAGTGAATAGAGTGTTTACCAGGTTACCCATGACATTATTAGAATTACTGCCACTCTTACTCAGGGGTGAATATCTTACAAAACGCCCGCCAAATCCAGAGGCTGCCAAAGGACCAGGATACAACCCCAATTTATTCTGTGAATTCCACATGGGTGCACCAGGGCACTCTACGGACCAATGCTGGCAGCTCAAGCATCAAGTACAGAACCTAATTGATAAAAAGGCCCTCATCCTAAATGGGCCTGCCAACCCGCCCCAGCCACAAAATGTTAATCAAAACCCCCTACCCATTCATAATGGAGAGGGGAGTGGGCATAGGGTAAATGTCATCTGCGAAGAACTCAACTTCAATCCTTCCGATCTGATAGCACCAGTAGGGGCAAAAATTAGGGTACACTTGACCCAGGAGCCAAAGAGATAGTCAGTTAACACAGTCAACCACTACACAACCAATCCACCTACAAATCCACAATTACCTCTCAGAATGGCCGACCTTACCATCCATCCCACTCATCAAAATGCTGTTACTCGACCACCTCTAGTCATACCTTGCGGATCATCCAACCATCAAAGTCCAACCCGACCTCCCCTTATTATACCATGTACACCACCATATTCACAAGGATCAACTCGACCTCCCATTCACGTACCCTACTTCCATCCCCACGTCCACCACTTGTCATTCCATATACCACCACTACCTTTAAAACGTCGCCACCACCCCTCATCCTCAATATGAAACCCGATCCACCTCCCATGATCATACGTTCACCTAAACCATTCCCCTATAGCTCCAAACAGGCAGTTCCTTGGAGCTATGAGACCACTATCACCACAACCTCGGGGGTCGAAACAATGAAAGAAATAATAGTGGCGGACATCGACCATATGACAAGGGCAGGAAAATGCCAAAATTTGCCAGAAAATGGAGAAAACAGCGGGGCAGAAACAGAAGAGACAATGGAAGGAGGGACAGGTGAAGAAAAAAGAAAAGCAAAGGGGAAGGATAAGCTGTATAAGGAAGAGAAAACAGAAGAAAAGGTGAAGGTCACAGACAAGGAAGCTGTAGACTTCGTTAAGCTCATTCTCAAGAGTGAGCATAATATAGTGGACAGATTGAACAAACAGCCAGCTCAAATCAGTATCCTGAGACTAATGCAAAAATCAAAAGTGCACCAGGAGGCACTGTTGAGAGTTCTGGGAAAATCACATGTACCTTCAACCAAGACACCATCATAGTTGGAACAAACAGTCGGCCAGATCATGGCCTCCAATCCTATCATTTTCACAGAGAATGAATTTACGCCTGAGGGGACGGGGTATGTCGAACCACTGAACATCATGGTCATATGCAAGGGCATGATGGTCGCCAGAGTATTGATTGATAATAGCTCAGCGCTAAACGTATGTCCGCTTGAAACCTTCCGGAAACTCAACGCTAATTGACCGCATGTGAAACCCAACAACAAGGTTGTTCGAGGTTTTGATAGCTCAAGAAGGGATTCGCTGGGAGAAGTAGACCTACCGATCACAATAGGACCTTGCACCTTTGAAGTGAAGTTTGAAGTCATGGAGATACCAACGGCATTCAACCTGTTACTGGGCAGACCTAGGATCCATATTGCGGGAGCTGTACCTTCCTCATTACACCAAAGAGTCAAATTTATCATGGGGCAGATGATGATATCAGTATTAGCAGAGAACCTTATTCCAGCTGGGAGAGCTCCAGATGTGCCATTCATTGATATCGAAATGACGAAGGACAAGACATTTTACCATTCATACCAATTCGTTGCTGTCAATCACATCAAGAAGGGAAAATAGAAGGTGAAGACAAAGCTATCAAGAACAAACCTGATGGTTGGTCGGGTTATGAAAAGATCGGGATACCGACCCAAGCAAGGGTTGGGGCCGGGAGGAAGAGGAAGAGCTACACCGGTCGAAGCCAGGAAGCATACTCCTTACTTTGGTCTAGGGTTTAGACCCACAAAGAGGGATATTACAGAAATGAATGACAAGAAAAAGGAGCTTCGGCTAGTAAGAAAGTAAAACCGTGAGCCGAACATCTGGAATCTAGGTCGAGTCCCTCACATCAGTGTTAGCTTCCCGAAGTCCCATATCAGACCTGACGACTTATCTAAACCGCCATCATCAAAGAAGCCAAAAATGATAAATCCTAAACCAGTGCACATTCAAGAAAACCCAATCGTAGAGTCCCAATCATCCTTTGAAGAAGCTGTAGACACCTCAATTTGAACGGGCCACTTCTCGAAAGGGCCCAAAAATATCGATTTTCCAAATAAATGGGCCAACGGGCCTTAAGGGCCAAAGTCATTGAAAAGTGACATTTTTACCAACCCGAGGCCCCTAAGACCTCTCAATGGTTTAGGAGGCCTACCAAAAGGACTCGGCCTACCTTACGCTTTCCCAATATTCATCGCTCCACTTCCAAAATAAAAAACGCCAAATTTTCGATAAATTTCACCAACGGGCCTAAAAAGCCCGATTTGCCAACACGGGGAATTTTTTATCAAACTAATGATTGCAAAAATCTAAAAAAATTAAAAAATTAAAAATGTGAGACTTGGGATGCCTACCCCTCCTCTACTACCACCGCTCCGCCTCCGAATCCGCAAAAACCATAGGCCCACCTAAGGCCCACAAGCCCTCAACACTTTCCTAAATCGATTTATCATCTTACCCCTAGTCTAAAATCAATCCCACATCACTTAAAATCGAAAACCAACCTATACCCTCAAAGTCCATTCCAAAACAACCCTCAACCAATCCCTAAAACCCAAAATCATTTCTAAAACCCAAGCCCAACACTACAAAGCCCACAAATCATTAACCATATCCAATTTATTATCCAACCCACAACCCTAACCCATAAATCAGAACCCACATCAACCAATCACTCTTTTATCATCAAAAGATGACACATGTCATCACCCTATCTCACCTCCCTCACCCAACTACCTACCCCATTAATTTGCTTTAAATCCCATCTACCCACACATCAACCCATCACCTTTTCTCTCAAATCAAACACATCTACCCACACCCCTAACCTATACCTCCCCTAATCTACCCTCATCATTCCCTACAAAACCTACATCTACAACCTAAACCTACACCATCCTCTCAAGTCAAACACTCAACCTCTCCCATCAACATATCCCAACCCTTCATTTCCACCCACTTTAACACATAGCATCATCTCCTTCACCCTCCCAAAATATCATCAACCACCTCTTTAAATCCTCCATTCTCTTAAATCAAATACCATTTAATCTCAACCACCATCTTAAACTCACCTCACCAAACACTCCACCCAAATGGGTTGGGTAGGATCCAAACCATTTGGGTCAAAACTCACCCATTTAATCCCCCTTACCTAAATACCCTCCAATCTCCTCTAAATTACACCCACTTCTCTCTCAAACTCATAACCATTCTATCATTTTTCTTCACTTCACCCCATTATATCCCTAAAATAACTCCTCAACATCTATAAATACCCTCTTCCTCTTCCCAAAAATGGCCCCCAACTTTCACTACCAAATTATCTCCAACTCTTACTACTAACAACCATCACCAATCCTCCTCAAGTCTCATATACAAAAAAAAATTATACTCCACTCATCTCTCTCATCATCTCTTCTCTATTCCTTCAACCATACAAGAATTGTATTTTCATAAAATACTAAGGACTCAAGAAGAAGAAAAGAAGAAAGAAGATACAAGGTGGGTTCAAGGCAATCCCCCCTCCCTCTCTCTTCTACACCCTCTCCTCCTCCCTCTTCTATCACCCTCTCCCCTTCATTTTATTTTTTAGGATGAATGGACCCCAAGACTAAAGGTCTATAAGGGTCATTTCCATCAATGGAATGACCCTATGATCAAGTCGAAAATGAACCCCTATCTAGGGTACAAATGCACAACACGTGGCACATCGTTTTTCGTATTTTTTTAATCAAAACGACCGAGTTGAGTTGAGGTTACCACTATTTAGTGGGGAGAAAAGGGTGCCTAACACCTTCCATTTTCTCCAACCAAGCCAATTACCCGAATCTCAAGGGTAGATTTATCTTTATCCATCGAGAGTCACCAAATATAAAAAATGTCACATTTTCTATAAAAAATGCACATCGGGTGACCATTCATACCCACTTACCAAAAATGAATGGTGGCGACTCCAAACCATTGTAGATGTGGTCATCGTAATGGCGAAATCCCGTGTCTACAGCTTGGCGACTCCACTGGGGACTAAAGGCTCTACCCTCGTGTCAACTCGATTATTTTGGAAAAAAAAGAAAAGTTTCAATTTTTTTATTTTTTTTTATTTTGCAAACTAACAATACTTGTTGTGTTTGTTGTATTTATTTTTTAAGTAGGTTTCCTTTATTTATTTACTCACTTGAAAAAAAAAAAAAAAATCTGATTTTCACTTTATTTCTCCGATTACGTCCTTTTAAGCATGCATATCATCAAACAAATGAAAAAAAAAATTTCTTTTTTGGCCCAAGCCAAAAATCAGAGGCAATGTGCCTCAAAATGGGTATAAAAAAATAAAAAAAATAAAAAAAAATCGTTTTTTCTTCTTTTTTGGCCGAATGGACAGTCGAACTTAAAATGATCATAACTTTCTCGTCCGATCTCCGGTTAGCTATTAGTGCATATCGATTTGGGGTAGAACAAAATTTTCTACCAAATGTGACAAAGTCAGCAACATTTTGATAAGTCAGGATCGATTTTTGAGCTCATTTACTATCGTTTACGCTATCATTTTCGTTTGACGTTTCGTCGCGATACAAAATGAGTAGGAAAAAAAAGAGCATAAAAAAGGAAAAAAAATTGGCCCAAGCCAAAAACCAGAGGCAATGTGCCTCAAAATGAGCACCAAAAAAAATTATTAAAAAAAAAAATTAATTAAATTTAAAAAAAAAAAAAATTAATTAAATTTAAAAAAAAAAAAAATTTTGCTCAACTTGTTCCTTACAACAGTCTTGGAAACTTTCCTTTTGGGAACTTATTTTTATTTTAAGTTTTAAAGCTTCAAAAGATCAAACAGATCATCTTTTTCAAACTCAGGGCGTACCGCTCGCCACTTTTTGATTGATCAAAATGAAAATTCAAAGTGATCATCGGTTGGATTATAATAAAAAAAGAGAAGTCCTTTTATGATTAGCTCATTCGTAAAATTGAAAAAAATGATAAATAAAAAAAAAAAAAATTTGATTGGTTGATGCTTAACTATGAATGTGCAACCCTTATGGACAAATTATCTAAAAAGTTATGATCTGGCCAACGGGCCCACTCATCTGGAAAATGCCCCGGGCACACCCTATCCTATTTGCACACACCACTAGCATGTTTACTTTACTGTATTGCACGCTTGCATGTCCCTAATAGCCAACGTGGCACTAGTGTGTGGCCCGGTCTCCTAGGAGATGCGACGTCATTCATAAAAACCACAACTCCAATCACGTACCGTAAGGTATATAAAACTGGGGCATCAATACCGTTTAATCAGGTGATTCTGAAAGGTATATTGATATACCCATGTTGGAGCGACCTGAGCCTTTGTCCTATTGTAAGCCGCACGGTCACATGTCCCGATTGCCAACGTAGTACTAGTACGTGGTCGGTTCTCTCGCGGGATGCGAAAATCATTTATGAAAGCTATAACTCTTGACTTGTACCTGTAGGTATATAAAAGATAATCCAAGTACATCAATTGCACTTCTTGGTCAAAACCAGTGCCTAAGCAAGATCCTGCCCCGCTGTACCCTACTATACGAGGGGGATAGACTAAGTCTATTCTAGACGAGAGGTACTTAAGTGGGCCCTTGCTCAGCATCGTGCGCTACCTCTCAACTGGGGATCAAACTAGCTATTTTTGGCTTCAGAGAAGTGAATTGAAGTTTTAAATTATCACCTATACGGTATATCAAACCAAGTCACCACGTACCGTCTGATTGAGTACGCTTGAGAGGTATATAGGTGTGTTTGGGCAAGAGTGGCCAGATAAAAATGCATTGCAGTAGTAAGCTTAGAGTCTAGAAACCTTCCCTATAAGTCACGACTCGAACTTATCACGGGTGTTCCCGGGTTGTTGAAATGAAACCTGATGATTGATGTATGTGAATGATGTGTATGATTGTCCTCAAGGATCAAAATTTTGTTTTCAGAAATTAAAATGGGTACACCGACCCAATAAAAAATTCATTTCTTGCAAAAATTCAATAATGACCCAGTGCATCTCGATCCAATGATCATGATAGGCCGGGCCATTTAAATCAAATTTTCAAAAAAGAAAAGTGTTTTCAAGAAAGTGTTTCAAAAGAAAAGTAATTTTACATAGACCTTGGAAATGTACTGAACTATTCTCTTATGTGAACTCAGGATGCTGGCTGCAGGCAATAACCCAATCGACCAATTGGTCAAAACAACCATCACGGGGATGCACACCGTAGAGAAATTCAACTTTACAAAATTCATGTTGAGATGCGCCCTGTATTTTCACGAGTTTGAGATAGATTGGAATCTTTTGCGTGCTATGGCTAAGCGTTGGAACCCTTATCTTCACATCTTCCACATTGGGCATATGCACTTGTGTCCTACTCATGAAGACTATTGTGGCATCATGGGGATATCTACTTCAAGTCCTCTAGTCAGGCCTTCATTGAAGACAGGATATTCGGGTGACCTCGCCACAGGCCTAAACATTTCAAAGGAAGAAGCCAAGGCCTTAGTCCGTAACGGGAGATTGGATTTAGTACCCTTATTGAGTCCATACCACTCCCGCAGTCATCACATCAATGTAAAGCCAGAAGCTTGGAGAGCCACTAGAGACTATCGATTGTGTTTAGGAATCTTAGCCCAATACATACTGACCTCCAAAAGTGAGGGTCAAACTGTTCCTGAGTCTTTCATAGACATAGCTTCTTAGCTCTCTAGAAAAGCCAATCCCGTACCTCTTATTCTAGCTGAAGCCTTCTCAGGTTTGGATGCCATAAAAAATGGCGAAGGAAGGGATTTCAAAGGAAGCCCTCACCTACTTTATATGTGGCTCTGCGACCGTCTCAAAATTGTGGACATTCCTTCAACCCTCGAGTATAGGCCAGAGCACTTTTCCAAGAGAAACATGTTAGTTCGTCACAACTCAGTTAAGGCTTGGAACAAATGGTTGGATTCTCGCCTTGTCCGTCATATTGGTTTGAGATGCCCTTGGTGGATGACGGACTACCCTGTTTTAGGTACCAAAGGATCCTTTTATGTCCGTTTGATTGGACTGGAGGAGACATCTTTTTACCAACCTGCCTTGATCCCAGAACAGTACGAAGTACCTATAGAGTTTTCGCTACCTCAACACAAACAATTCTTTTCTCCCGAACCATTGACTGAAAAGTTAGTGCATCTCATTGAGAAGGCTTGGAACAAACGCACCTTAGGATATCCAGATGGACCAGCAGAGTTCAAAGAGCTAGTCGTTAGAACTAAAAGAAGCAAGCCTAATTGTCTCAGCAATCCTGATGACGATCAAAACAAATCCAAGCGTCCATGTAAAAGAATGTAAAACAGGGTTATTTGAAAGTTGTAATTCAATGAAAATCCTATTTGTCAAATAATTTTCAATAGTTCAATGAAATTTCTTTCAGTTTCTTTGTGGATAATCATGGCATAAATGAATTGTTTAATGGGTCGGTATACAAAATTCAAAATGTAATCTTCTTTTTCAAAATGCCATACCGACTCCGAGTCGATGCCAGCTCCTTGCTGATGAAATTTCACTCTTTAAAAATACTTTATCGACTCCGAGTCGATGCAAGCTCCTTGCTGATGAAATTTCACTCTTTCAAAATACTTTACCGACTCCGTGTCGATGCCAACTCCTTGCTGATGAAATTTCATTTTTTCAAAATACTTTACCGACTCCGTGTCGATGCCAGCTCCGTGCTGTTGAAATCATTTTTAAATTTTACCGACTCCGTGTCGATGCCAGTTCCGTGCTGATGAAATTTCTTTTTCAAAATACTTCACCGACTCCGTGTCAATGCCAGCTCCGTGCTGATGAAATTTCACTTTTTCAAAATGCTTTACCGACTCCGTGTCAATGCCAGCTCCGTGCTGATGAAATCGTTTTTAAATTTTACCGACTCTGTGTCGATGCCAGCTCCGTGCTGATGAAATTTCTTTTTCAAAATGCTTCACCGACTCCGTGTCGATGCCAGCTCCGTGCTGATGAAATTTCACTTTTTCAAAATGCTTTAACGACTCCGTGTCGATGCCAGCTCCGTGCTGATGAAATCGTTTTTAAATTTTACCGACTCCGTGTCGATGCCAGCTCCGTGCTGATGAAACTACAGTTTTCAAAATGTTTTCCCGACTCCGTGTCGATGCCAACTCTGTGTTGATGTATTCTTTTTCAAAATATTTTGCTAGTCCCGTGTTAATGCCAACTTCTCGTTAATGTCGGCTCCAAACCAAAGAACTCTTTCTTTAAAACTCGTTCGCTTTAAAATAAATAACTTTTACCCGACCTAATAAAATGTCAGGCATTTTTCTTTTTATAAACAAGATAGTAATGCTTGGTCTTCTGTACCCAAAGGTGGCCAAACGAAAGAAGTACAAACAACCTGAGAAGCCTCCGTATTTCCTTCGATCTACATCAACTATGAGCAACTCAGAGGACCCACAACCTGCGACAAGTGAACTTGCTGAAGCTAATGCAATGATAGCGAAGTTAATAGAAACAACGAAAAGACAAGAATAAATGTTGATGGCTGTTTTTAGTAATACTAACTTCCTACAAGCGCAAGCCGCTCAGCACCAAGCATCTGGATCAAATCCGGAACCCCTTGAACAGACACGACCAGATCAACAGACCACCACACCTCCTACGGTGCCAATGTATCAGGGCCCTCCACTTTACATCCCACAGAATCAACCACCTCCGGTGGTAATCCCAGATGATGAGTGTGACTTCAGGGTGCCTGAGGCCAAAATGCCACTGATAACAAAATGGCCCAGCAGATAGAGTCTCTCCAAGAAGAAATGAGACGGATGAAGGGTACAAATACTTTAGGAGGGACAAGATTCAGGGACCTTTGCTTTTATCCTAATGCATAGTTGCCGGCCAAGTTCAAATGTCCGGAGTTTGAGAAGTACAGTGGGGTGGGGTGTCCTCTGTCACATCTAAAACTATACTGCGGATCCATGTGCCAATACGGCGAAGATGACAGGCTACTGGTGCAATTGTTTCAGAGAAGCTTGACAGGGCCAGCACTTAAATGGTTTTCCGGATTGGACCATACGCTTATCAAAAGTTGGCAAGACTTGGCTGAAATGTTCTGGCATAATTATCGGTTCAACACAGATGTAGGTTTGGATCGAAATGATATGGCCAAGATGACTAGAAAGCAAAGGAAAACAGTAAAAGAGTACGCCCAGAGATGGCGGGAGTCTGCTTCGCAAGTAAGGCCTGCAATGACTGAACAAGAGATGAACACCACGTTCATCTCAACACTAGGGCATGCCTTTTATACTCATCTGGTTGGACACACCACAGGCACCTTCTCAAATTTAGTTCAAGTGGCAGACCGGGTCGAGGACGGGATCCGGACTGGTTTAATATTTGATTTCACAGCCCTAAGTGCAGCGGCAGGGACATCGGCACAGAAAAAGTTCCTGCCTTTTGTCAAAAAGAAAGAGGAAACTCAAGTCAACAATGTACAACCCAGCGAACCTCTTTTCATTCAGGCACCAGTTCAGAGGCCGCAGGCACCACAAGCCCCTTGGGCGCCAATACCTCGAGCTGCTTGGGCTCCAGCACCGCAGAACCCCTTTCAGACAGTTCCTCTGCAAGCACAACCAGCACCACAGTATGGGCAAAATCAGCAGGCACGACCTAACAGGGTAAACAGAGTATTTACCAGATTGCCCATGACACTATCAGAATTACTGCCACTCTTACTCAGAGGAGAATATCTGGTAAAACGTCCACCAAATCCTGAGGCTGTGAAAGGGCCAGGGTACAACCCTAACCTGCTTTGTGAATTCCACATGGGTGTACCAGGGCACTCCACAGATCAATGCTGGCAGCTCAAGCATCAAGTACAGAACCTGATCGATAAAAAGGCTCTCATCCTAGATGGGCCCGCCAACCCACCCCAACAATAGAACATCAACCAAAATCCCCTACCTACTAACAATGGAGAGGGGAGTGGGCACAGGGTAAATGTTGTCTGTGGAGAACTCGACTTCAATCCCTCAGATTTAATAGCGCCTATCGGGTCCAAAATCAGGGTTTACCTAACTCAGGGATCAGAAGCACCAACAATCAGCACAGTCAACCACCACACAACAAGCTCACCTCAAAATTCACTACCACCACTCAGGTTGGCCGACCTCACCATCCATCCCACTCATCAAAATACTATTATCCGACCGCCTTTAGTTATACCTTATGGATCACCAAACCACCAAAACTCTGCCCGACCTCCTCTTGTTATCCCCTACATACTGCCAAATGCTCAAGGATCAACCCGACCCCCTCTCCACATACCATACACCGCACCCTCACGTCCACCACTCGTCATTCCATACACGCCATCAACTCCTTATGCAACTCCTTCTATCATCACCACATCCAAATCATCACCACCACCCCTCATTCTCAATGTTAAACCTGACCCACCTCCAATGACTATCCGCTCACCTAAACCATTCCCCTATAGCTCCAACCAAGCAATTCCTTGGAGCTACGAGACTACCATCACCACAACCGCAGCGGTTGAGACCATGAAGAAAGCAATAGTAGCTGATATCGGCCATATGACAAGGGCAGGAAAGTGCCAAAAATTATCGAAAAATGGGGTGAAAATCAAGGAAGAAAGTAAATGGGTGACAGACGAAGAGAAAAGAGAAACAAAGGGAAAGGGCAAGCTGTATAAGGAGGACAAAATGGAAGAGAAGGCGAAGGTGACAGACAAGGAAGCAGCAGACTTCATTAAACTCATTCGTAAGAGTGAGCACAATGTCTTGGATCAACTGAACAAACAGCCGGCTCAGATCAGCATCTTGGGTCTGCTACAAAAGTCAGAAGAACATCAAGAAGCATTGCTGAGAATTCTGGGAAAATCGCATGTACCTACAACTACTTCGCCGGCACAGTTAGAACAAACGGTGGGTCAAATCATGGCTCCCAACCCCATCATCTTCACAGAAAGTGAGTTCGTGCCAGAGGGACGGGGGCACGTCGAGCCACTAAATATCATGGTCATGTGCAAGGGCATGATGGTTGTTAGGGTGTTAATCGATAATGGTTCAGCTCTCAATGTCTGTCCTCTCGAAACCTTTCGAAAACTTAATGCGGACTGGTCGCATGTTAAACCCAACAATAAGGTTGTCCGAGGTTTCGACAGCTCGAGAAGAGACTCTCTGAGAGAGATAGATTTACCAATCACTATAGGACCCTGCACCTTCGAGGTAACATTCGAGGTCATAGAAATACCTACAACTTTCAACTTGTTGCTGGGCAGGCCATGGATTCATATTGCTGGGGCAGTGCCTTCCTCTTTACATCAAAGAGTCAAATTTATTATGGGACAGAGGATGATATCTGTACTAGCAGAAAACTTGATTCCAGCTGGGAGAGCTCCGGACGTCCCCTTTATTGACATAGAGATGACGAAAGACAAGACGTTATATCATTCTTATCAGTTTGCTGCTGTTAACCACGTTGAAAAAGGGAAAGAGAAGGTGAAGGCAGAACTATCAAAGGCAAATCTGATGATCGGTCGGGTCTTGAAAAAGGCAGGTTATCGACCCAAGCAAGGGTTAGGACCTGGAGGAAAAGGGAAAGCTACGCCAGTTGAAGCAAAGAAACATACTCCTTATTTTGGTTTGGGATTCAGGCCCACGAAAAAAGATATTATGGAAATGAACGACAAAAAAAGGGAACTCTGGTTAGCTAGAAAACAAAATCGTGAGCCTAATGTTTGGAATCTGGGCAGGATTCCTCATATCAGCGTCAGTTTCCCGAAATCACAAGTCAGACCCGATAGTCCTTCAGAACCACTGTCAACAAAGCCAGCCAGAAAGAAGAAAATAGTGAGTTTCAAACCCCAGCACAGTCAAGAAGACTTAGTCGTTGAGTCCCAATCATCCTTCATAGAAGGCATTGATGTCTTATTCAATGAGGATTTCGATGAAAGTCTATCAGAAACTACTCCAAAATCCACCAACATGAAAACCACCGTGAGCCAAAAGAAAAAATCACCCTTCCCCACTGGCATCGACTGGGCATCAGTCGTCGTCCCACCGAGTTTGGGAGGGACTATGCCCCCATCTGACAAAAATCAATCGGAGATCATGGTTATCTCCGAACCACCAATCAAATCACCCAACACATCACTTTCAGATCTCATCCGCCCCCTCAGAGAAGGGGAAGTTCTGAACAATTGGGAGGAATTCCCATTGACCCTTGAGGCTGTTGAGGCCTCCAAAAAAAATGCCGTTAAATGAATCTAGTTTGCCCAAGGATCATAACGAGTCCGAGTCCTCGGGTAAAGACTGTTTTGAGGGCTCCCTATCTTTATTAATGAATTCGCATGATTGTTCTTCTTATTTCAGGTATTCGAAAAGCAACAAAAAACAAATATTCCTCAAAAAACAAAAAAATCAAAAATTTCTCAAAAGTCAAAAAAATCAAAAAGCTTTCAAAGTTACAAAAAAATAGATATTTTCCAAAAGCCAAAAAAAGAGTTTTCAAGGGATATGTCTCAATCAAATGAGTACCCAGATAAAAAAGAGTTTGAAAGGGACGAGTATGATTTCGATCTTGAACTCGACTTTGACCTCATGGGGATCGAAGAAGAGTCTGAGGACGAAATGGAATACCCGCCTAAAGAAATCAAAGACTTGGTAGAACGTCACGAGAAAGGTGTTCAGTCAAACATTGAGGATACAGATTCAATCAATCTTGGTACCGAAGAGGACCCACGAATTGTCAAGATCGGAGCCTTATTAACGTCACAACAAAAGGAAGAAATGATCAAACTCTTACAAGATTATCAAGATGTATTTGCATGGTCGTACAAGGATATGCTGGGATTGGACATAGATCTTGTTGTGCACAAGCTACCAATTACCTCCGGAAGCAAGTCGATCAAGCAGAAATTGAGAAGATTAAAGCCAGAATGGACCCTCAAGGTCAAGGATGAAGTCATGAAACAGTTCGAAGCTGGATTTCTTGCAGTCTCTACTAGGGGTGCAACTTAGTTTGGGTTGGTTCGGTTTAGAGTAAAATTAGAACCGAACCGACCAAAATCGGTTCCATTATATGAGAACCAGAACCGAACCGAATTATTCTATAACCGAACCAATCCAAACCGACCTTATTTCGGTTTGCTTCGATTCGGTTCCATGGGTTATCAAGGAAAGACAGAAATTCTTTAGATTCTTTTGCAGCTTAAGAGAGAGAGAGGGAGAGAAAGGGGAACCTGTTGCAGCCTCAGGTGGCATCGTCGCAAGACGCACCATCGCAATGTCGGAGGACGCACCGTCGCAGCCGCAGGTCTTCCCGTCGCAGGACGCAGCCCCATGTCTTACCGTCGCAGGTCGCAGCCTGAGAGAGATAGAGATAGAGAGAGAGCGAGAGAGAGAAGTGAGGCAACCGGTGGCAGTCGCAGGCCTCAGGCCGCAGAGACGAAAGAGAGAGAGCGAGCGAGAGAGAGAGAGAGGTGAGGCAGTCGATGACAGTCGCAGGCCTCAGGCCGCAGAGACTACAGAGAGAGAACGAGCGAGCGAGAGAGATAGAGAGAGAACGAACGAGAGAGAGGTGTGGTAGCCGGTGGCAGTCGCAGGCCTCAGGCCGTAGAGACGACAAAGAGAGAGAGACGAGGGTTTTGTTAGGTTAGGTTTGCTTTCGTAAGAAATAAAATATAAATATAAATTGTATTTTTTTATTTTAAATTAATATTATTCGGTTTTCGGGTTGGTTCGGTTTTTTATATTCCTTAAACCGAGAACCGAACCGAATTTATCAGTTTTCTATTTTTTAAATCCGAAACCGATCCAATATCAATCTAAACCGAACCAAACCAATCCAAATTACACGGTTTGGTTCGGTTCTCGATTTAAACCGAATTAAGTTGCACCCCTAGTCTCTACGTACCCTGAGTGGTTGGCTAATGTCGTCCCAGTACCCAAGAAAGATGGGAAAGTACGCATGTGTGTTGACTATCGGGACCTGAACAAGGCCAGTCCTAAGGATGATTTCCCACTTCCACACATCGACACTCTAGTCGATAGTACAACTGGGCATGGCATGTTCTCGATCATGGACGGCTTTTCAGGCTATAACCAGATAAAAATGACAGAAGAAGACCAGGAAAAGATTGCATTTATCACACCGTGGGGTACTTTCCATTACAAAGTCATGCCATTCGGGCTCAAGAACGCAGGGACGACTTACCAACGGGCAATGACCGCACTATTCCACGATATGATCCACAAGGAAATGGAGGTCTACGTAGATGACATGATCGCCAAATCCGGTATAGAAGATGACCATTTGGTGAATCTCAAGAAGTTGTTCGACAGGCTCAGAAAGTACAGTTTGAGGCTCAATCCAGCAAAGTGTGTATTCGGGGCAACATCGGGCAAACTACTGGGTTTCATCGTTAGCAGAAGAGGCATCGAGATAGATCCGACAAAAACCAAGTATATCCTCGAGATGAAAGCACCCGTTTCAGATAGAGATGTTCGGGCATTCTTGGGGAGGATACAGTATATTAGCCGTTTCATTGCTTAGCTCACGCCTATCTGTGAGCCAGTCTTCAAACTACTCAGGAAAGACACGCCAAAGAAGTGAAACAAGGACTGTCAGGAAGCTTTCGACAAGATTAAACAATATCTGCTCAATCCACCAGTCTTAGTCCCTCCTACTCTAGGGCGACCTTTGTTGATGTACATCTCGGTGTAAGAAACGTCAATGGGGTGTGTGCTAGGGCAACACGATGAATCGGGACGGAAAGAACAGGCCATCTACTATCTCAGTAAGAAATTTACCGAGTACGAAGCAAAATATTCAACGCTTGAGAAGACTTGCTGCGCATTAGTCTGGGCATCTCAACGACTACGTCACTATTTGTTGAGTTATTCGACTATGCTAATAGCAAGGATGGACCCCCTGAAATACCTATTCGAGAAACCAGCATTAACAGGTCGCACTGCAAAATGGCAACTATTGTTATCTGAGTTTGACATCACCTATGTCACTCAAAAAGCCATAAGAGGGCAAGCAATCGCCGACCACCTAGCCGAGCACCCGTTGCCTGACTACGAGCCATTAAAGACGAACTTTCCTGACGAAGCCATACTGATCACTGAGGTTGAAGACGATAATGATGAACCAGGCTGGAAAATGTACTTCGACGGAGTAGCCAATCAGAAAGGAAACGGAATAGGGGCAGTTCTGATCAAGCCAGGTGGATCCCACGTGCCAATCGCAATCAGACTAAAATTTCAATGTTCCAACAATGAGGCTGAATACGAAGCATGCATAGCAGGGTTGAAGGCAGCACTGGATCTCGAGGTAGATGAAATCGATGTTTTCGGAGATTCAAGCTTGGTAGTCTATCAGACGACTGGAGAATGGAAGATCCGAGAGCAAAGACTGGTCCCTTACCACGAGTATCTGGAAGAACTAAGCTCACGCTTCGATAGGATTTCATTCACGTACATGCCGAGAGCTAAGAATCAGTTTGCAGATGCACTAGCTACACTGGCCTCTATGATCAACATCTCGAAAGACTTAATCATCGACCCTATTGAGATTGGAATTCAAGATGAGCCAGCCTATTGCTTACCCGTTAAAGTAGAAGAATCTGAAGAAAAGACATAGTATTCTGACATCAAGGCATATCTTGAAGATCGAACACTCCCCTCAGACGCAATGCCAAATGATAGAAGGACCATTCAGAGGCTAGCAAGACAATTTTTCTTGAGCAACGGTATTCTGTACAAGATGTCGCACCATGAGATCTTACTTAGGTGTGTGGCAGAAACAGAAGCGAAACGACTAATTGAGACTGTACATGGGGGAGTCTGCGGACCTCACATGAATGGTCATATGCTTGCTAAAAAGATCATGAGGATGGGATACTATTGGTCGACAATGGAAAGTGACTGCTATCAGCATGTCCGCAAATGCCATCTATGCCAAATATATGCCAACAAGATCAATGCCCCACCTTCAGAACTACATAATATGACTACTCCTTGGCCCTTCTCACTCTGGGGCATGGACGTCATTGGGCAGATCTCGCCAAAAGCTGCAAATGGGCATCGTTTCATCCTTGTTGCTATCGATTACTTCACCAAATGGGTGGAAGTTGCATCATACGCCAATGTTACTAAGAGCAACGTCATGAAGTTTGTCAAGAACAACATCATTTGCGTTGCCGGTATGGACTTCCAAGCGGATTGGTAACTGACAATGCCAAGAACTTCAAGAACAAAGATATGATCAAAATGTGCGAAGACTTCCAGATCACTCATCACAACTCTGTACCCTACAGACCTAAGATGAATGGAGCAGTCGAGGCAGCCAACAAGAACATCAAGAAAATAATCGAGAAGATGGCAGTTACATACAAAGATTGGCACGACATGTTGCCCTTTGCACTACACGCCTACCGTACTTCGTTCAGAACTTCGACTGGGGCAACTCCGTATTCATTGGTCTACGGAATGGAAGCAGTCTTACCCGTAGAGGTTGAGATTCCCTCCCTCCGAATCTTAAAAGAAGCAGAGCTAGATGAGACTGAATGGATTCAAGCTCGGTTTGATCAGCTGAATCTGATTGAAGAGAAACGCCTTGCAGCCATTTGTCATGGACAGATCTATCAACGACGAATAGCTCGTGCCTATAACAAGAAAGTTAAGCCTAGGCATTTCTCGCCAGGAGACCTGGTCTTAAAGAAGATTCTACCAATTCAAGAAGACGCCAGAGGAAAGTTCAGACCAAACTATGAGGGACCATTCATCGTACAGAAGGTAATGACAGGAGGAGCTCTGATTCTCACAGAAATGGACGGACAAGTCTTCCCGCAACCGATCAATGCTGACACTGTTAAGAAATATTACGCCTAAGACCTGACCCTGAGATGACGAAAGGCCATTTTTGTTATCCCAAACAAACCATCACACCCTAGTCAACCCTTTTGAGCCATCACGTTCATTTCTTAACCTAAGACTGGGGTAAGTCAACAACTACAAAAAAAAAAAAAGATCAGAAAAAATAGAAAAATCAAAAGCATCAAAAGTACTCCTGGCCCGCATGAGGATAAACTGTGAACGGTTAAAAATACCAAAAAAAAATCAAGAAAGTCAAAAACTCGAACACTTGATCTTGGCTCGACCCAAATCTCCAGCCTAAACAAGTTCGAGAGACGCTGGGAGGAGACAAAGATCACTTTTCCGAAATAAAAATAGACGAACCCCATGTTTATTCCATTAAGACCCAGACCTTAACCTTTTTGTAACCTTCCACTACCATAAGCCTAAGCCAACGTTTTGTCCTACTTAAAGTCCTTTTTGATCAGGAAATGTTCTAAGGCAACATAATGACAGTGACGGCACCAATGATCTTGCAACTTGGTCCGGACCTCAAAGTCTTATTAGTCGTTGGAAGACTTGAGAGGGGAATCCAGATCAGATATTCGAAAAAAAAGAGTACTCGAAGTGTAGAGTAGTCGATCTCGCGGCTCAACTTGAGTTGTCGAACCACGAATAGTCGTCAGCAAGCTCGAGAGGGGAATCTAGATCTATTACTCAAGAAAAAGTGCCACTACAAGAGTAGAGTCGTCGATCTTGCAGCTCAACTTAAGTCACCAAGCCACAAAGACACAGAGACTCCGAGCAGAATTGTAATGAAAAATCTAGAAAAATACAAGCATGGTCTGAAAGGGCATAGTGAAAACCTGAAAGGGCGCTATGAGTAAAAGAATCAGACTATGGCAAGATCAAAGCCACCAGCACGATGAAAATCCCAAAAAGGACGTCGATGCGTAAAAATGTGGAAACCGGGTCTGATGAAAACCGTAATTGGCATCGGAGGCAATAAAGGTTATATAAAAAATAAAAATTAAAAAATAAAAAAATAAAAAACAACTCCTGGCCCGCAAGAGTATAAACTGTGAACGGCAAAATCTTTCCAAAATCCCGAGACCCAAAATAGTCTTCCAATACCATGGCACTGGGAACGACTCTAAAGGAATCAAAAGAGTAATTGACGTTTATATTCTCTGTGATTGGCAAAAACACCAAGATCGTCGCAACCAAAGGTTTTACAAACTTTGAATTTATCGTACTCATTTGATAAAGATATTTCATAA
Organism: Akebia trifoliata; assembly: GCF_017979445.1. Classification (NCBI taxonomy): domain Eukaryota; kingdom Viridiplantae; phylum Streptophyta; class Magnoliopsida; order Ranunculales; family Lardizabalaceae; genus Akebia; species Akebia trifoliata. The sequence continues at coordinate 29,694 of NW_028237269.1, forward strand.
AATTTCAAAAAAGAAAAAACTACTATTTTGGCCGATGATGAAGATTCTAGGACTTATTCAAACTTCAAGTTTTCAAAGCATTAGATACACCTGAGGCCAAGTAAGTACAAAACCTATTTTCTTTGCATTAATCTTTCAATATTTTGTAATGAAATCAATCAAACATCATGAAAAAAGAGTCAAAGCATTCTTACAAAGCACGGAGCCGGACAGCCCGACTCATCATCAATTTTTCAGCCTGACTCATCATCACGACTCACTAAACGAGACGCGAAGGCATCGAAGAAGGGACCGCAGGCAAGCCCCTCCTAAGATCACTCCCGGGCCTACTGAGGTAGATAAACCATTGATCATTGGACTTACAGTTGCAGCAATGGAAGAGTTTATAAGAATAACCTAACTAGGGAAACCCTTATGGATATGTGGCCTTAACGATGCTTATGAGATTCTAAGTGAAGATGAGTACATACAAACATTCCCGAGGGAAATTGGACCAAAACTATTTGGATTGAAATCAGAAACTTCTCGAGAAACTGCCGTTGTTATCATGAATCACATTAACCTTGTTGAGATCCTTATGGATGTGAATCAGTGGTCCACCATGTTTTCTAACATTGTTTCAAAAGCAACAACTCTTGAAGTCGTATCAATAGGCGTAGCAGAAAACTACAATGGAGTCCTTCAAGTGATGACAGCAGAATTTCAAGTCCCTTCACCTCTGGTTCTGACTTGAGAAAATTTCTTTGTAAGGTATTGTAAACAACATGTCAAAGGGATTTGGACGGTGGTCGATGTTTCCTTGGATCATTTGTGTCCTAGCCCGATATCGAGATGTTGAAGAAGGCCATCATGCTATTTAATCCAAGAAATGCCAAATGGTTACTCCAAGGTTATATGGGTCGAACACGTAGAAGTGGATGATAAAGCAGTTCATAGTATATATAAAATACTGGTTAACTCCAGCCTTGGGTTTGGCGCAAAGCGTTGGTTGCTACCCTAGATCACAATGTGAACGCCTTGCAAGTGTTATGGCTAGTAACATGCCCGCTGGAGATGTTGTGTGATCACAAGTCAAGAAGGGCGAAAGAGTATGTTGAAGTTAGCTGAGAGAATGGTGATGAGTTTTTGTTCTGGTGTAAGTACTTCTACTGCTCACACATGGACAACATTATCGAGAAGTGGCGCTGAAGATGTAAGGGCCATGATTGGAAAAAACATAGATGATCCCAGCAGGCCTCCTGGTATTGTGCTAAGTGCAGCTACTTCTTTCTAGCTTCCAGTCCCACCAAAGAGAGTTTTCAATTTCCTTCGCGATGAGAACTTTAAAAGTGAGTGGGACATTCTTTTTAATAGCGGTGATGTTCAAGAAAAGGTACATATTGCTAATGGCAGAGATCCTGGTAACTGTGTTTCTCTACTGCGAGTTAATACTCCAAATTCCAGTCAGAACAACATGTTGATATTACAAGAGAGTAGCACCGATGCAATAGGCTCGTTCGCAGCTTATGCTCCTGTTGATATTGTTGCACTAAATGTGTTCTAAATGGAGGTGACCCAGATGTGTAGTCCTTCTGCTTTGATCTTGGTCGACTCGGCGCCAACTGCAAAACTCTCTCTTGGATTTGTTACGACTGCTAACAACCTCAGTGCTCGCACCATTGAAAGGATCAAGGTATCAGGGACAATGCATGAATTGAAGGTTTAGCTTATGATAGAAACAGAGCAAGATCAACAAAATAAGGCAATGAAGAAAAAAAAAATCAAAAAAAAAAAATCAAAAAAATCAAAAAAAAAAATCAAAAAAATCAAAAAAAAAATCAAAAGAATTTCAAAAACCTTTCGAGTTGCACTCAACTCCGATTTGTCAAAACACGATCGAAGAAATAGTCGGATTTCAAAACTCATCAAATTTTCATCAAATCAAAGATCTCACACGAGCTCCGCGCCATCGAGATCAATGAATTAATAAGGCAAAACTCTGTCAGACCCCGTGCTTGAGTAGCCATTTTCCACAAAAATCTTCAATACAATCGATAATTCGAGATCGTGTTTTTACAGAATTTTTCTGGCCCGTACAAATAGGGGTTTAGTCTATTCTTTGCAGTTCTTTGCACACAATTCCTGCAAAGAAGGGCAGCTGTAAACACCTCAATTTGAACGGGCCACTTCTCGAAAGGGCCCAAAAATATCGATTTTCCAAATAAATGGGCCAACGGGCCTTAAGGGCCCAAGTCATTAAAAAGTGACATTTTTACCAACCCGAGGCCCCTAAGACCTCTTAATGGTTTAGGAGTCCTACCAAAAGGACTCGGCCTACCTTACGCTTTCCCAATATTCACTGCTCCGCTTCCAAAATAAAAAACGCCAAATTTTCGATAAATTTCACCAACAGGCCTAAAAAGCCCGATTCGCCAACACGGGGCATTTTTGATCAAACTAATGATTGCAAAAATCTAAAAAAATTAAAAAATTAAAAATGTGAGACTTGGGATGCCTACCCCTCCTCTACTACCACCGCTCCGCCTCCGAATCCGCAAAAACCATAGGCCCACCTAAGGCCCACAAGCCTAACCACTTCCTAAATCGATTTCTCATCTTACCCCTAGCCTAAAATCATCCCACATCACCTAAAATCTAAAACCAACCTATACCCTCAAAATCCATTCCAAAACAACCCTCAACCAATCCCTAAAACCCAAAATCATTTCTAAAATCCAAGCCCAACACTACAAAGCCCACAAATCATTAACCATATCCAATCATTATCCAACCCACAACCCTAACCATAAACCACAACCCACATCAACCAATCACTCTTTTATCATCAAAAGATGACACATGTCATCACCCCATCTCACCTCCCTCACCCAACTACCTACCCCATTAATTTGCTTTAAATCCCATCTACCCACACATCAACCCATCACCTTTTCTCTCAAATCAAACACATCTACCCACACCCCTAACCTATACCTCCCCTAATCTACCCTCATCATCCCTACAAAACCTACATCTACAACCTAAACCTACACCATCCTCTCAAGTCAAACACTCAACCTCTCCCATCAACATATCCCAACCCTTCATTTTCACCCACTTAACACAGGGCATCATCTCCTTCACCCTCCCAAAATATCATCAACCACCTCTTTAAATCCTCCATTCTCTTAAATCAAATACCATTTAATCTCAACCACCATCTTAAACTCACCTCACCAAACACTCCACCCAAATGGGTTGGGTAGGATCCAAACCATTTGGGCAAAACTCACCCATTTAACCCCCTTACCTAAATACCCTCCAATCTCCTCTACGAATTACACCCACTTCTCTCCAAAACTCATAACCATTCTATCATTTTTCTTCACTTCACCCCATTATATCCCAAAATAACTCCTCAACATCTATAAATACCCTCTTCCTCTTTTCAAAAATGGCCCCCAACTTTCACTACCAAATTATCTCCAACTCTCACTACTAACAACCATCACCAATCCTCCTCAAGTCTCATATACAAAAAAAAATATATCTCCACTTATCTCTCTCATCATCTCTTTTCTACTCTTCAACCATACAAGAATTGTATTTTCATAAAATACTAAGGACTCAAGAAGAAGAAAAGAAGAAAAGAAGATACAAGGTGGGTTCAAGGCAATCCCCCCTCCCTCTCTCTTCTACACCCCTCCTCCTCCCTCTTCTATCACCCTCTCCCCTTCATTTTATTTTTTAGGATGAATGGACCCTAAGGCTAAAGGTCTATAAGGGTCATTTCCATCAATGGAATGACCCTATGATCAAGCCGAAAATGAACCCCTATCTAGGGTACAAATGCACAACACGTGACACATCGTTTTTCGTATTTTTTTAATCAAAACGACCGAGTTGAGTTGAGGTTACCACTATTTAGTGGGGAGAAAAGGGTGCCTAACACCTTCCCTTTTCTCCAACCGAGCCTTACCCGAATCTCAAGGGTTGATTTATCTTTATCCATCGAGAGTCACCAAATATAAAAAATGTCACATTTTCTAAAAAAAATGCACATCGGGTGACCATTCACACCCACACTTACCAAAAATGAATGGTGGCGACTCCAAACATTGTAGATGTGTCATCGTAATGGCGAAATCCCGTGTCTACAGAAGACATTGATGTTCTATTCAATGGAGATTCCGATGAAAGTCCATCAGAGACTGCTCCAAAACCCACTAAAGTGGAGGTCACTACCAACCGAGAGAACAA
>NW_028237270.1:0-30000 GCF_017979445.1 Akebia trifoliata
ACGTGGGTGCACGTGATAGGCCCGTTTTTTCTAAACTTTTATTTAATCTCAATCGTTGGTTTGTGTTTTTATCTTAATCGTGATTTGTTTTTTACCGTTTGGGCTTAACAAGGCTCAAACGACGTGTATTATTTACAATTGTGAACCGTTGGGCCTGTTGTAGACTGATGGCTTACTATTTATAAAATAAGTCTTTTCCCATTTCTTTAAGTACAGAAAGTGAATACTTTTTGATCTCTCTTTTTCTCCGATACAAAATCTTGCTACTTGTGAAAAGTTTGATCTAATCGAATTCGCTGTAGATCTGCTATTTTTGAGTGCACAGTTAACAGACAGTGACTGTTGAATCTTGGAAACCAGACGCTTGAAACCGACTGCACTAAGGATTCAATCCTAAGAGGGTGAAATTGGTTTTAAGGACAACGGCTTTTCCGTGCCTCAATCACCGATAAGTTCTTCCAATTTTTTTGAATTATTTACATTATATTATTGCTTATAATTCATTGTTTCAACAAATCAAGATCAGAATTTCTCCAACAATCTTAAAACCAATCCATATCTATATCCTGTTTCTATTTCTGAACTTTAAAACATGGATTTCAAACCCAAACATGTGAAACCTGACTTGTTGTAACCAGAACCTTTTAATTGAAAATTTTATCAAAGATGGAGCTAAAAGATGCTCTTCTTCCTTGAAGCCCTTAATGTACTGTTCGTACTCAAAATAGAAAAACCTATAGATACAGATCCTAATTTGCAGAATTAGATCAAAGCAGATGGAATTTGTAGGAATTATATTTTATCTTGTCTTGTAAACACATTGTATGATATTTATTGTGTGTATGGTACTTCTATATAATTATGAGGGGGCATTAGAGAAGAAATATGTAATAGAAAATGCAGGTGTCAAAAAATATGTAGTTAAAACATTTAAAGAATTTTTAATTGTCGATGAGAAGTCCATTACAGATCCAGTAAATGAATTTCAAAACATTATTCACGAGTTGACATATGAAGGCATTAAATTGTCAGAATAATTTGTAGTATCATCTCTAATTGAGAAACTTCCTGAAAGTTAGAATAAATACAAGACTAACTTGAGGCAGAAAAAGAAAGATAAATCTCTTAAAGACCTCATTGTCCACATTAACATAGAAGAAACTAGTAGACTAAGAGAGAAAAATGGTACGGTCAAACAATTTGTTACCAAAGCCAATCTCATAGAAGGAGATTTTCAACCATTTAGGTTTAGACCTACGAAAGTATTTAAAAAAGAGGGACCAAGGACTAAGAATACTGTTGACTTCAGGAAGTCAAAAGGTAGTTGCTTTGTGTGTGGTAAACCTGGTCATCATGCAATTGAGTGCAGATTCAGAAAAACTAACGAAAAATTGAAAGGGAATCATGTGAATCTAACTGAAATTAATGACACTATTATTGCAGTTCTCTCCGAAGTCAGTTTTGTGGAAAATCCTAAGGAGTGGGTAGTAGACACTGATGCTACGAGGCATGTATGTGGGAACGGAGATATGTTTACTTCCTACAATTCTGTGAGAGACGAAGTGGTCTATTTAGGAAACTCAAGAACATCTCAAGTTGCTGGAAAAGGCAAAGTGATCCTTAAGCTGACTTCGGGAAGACGCTAGTACTCACAGATGTTCTTCATGTTCCTGCCATTAGAAGTAATTTTGTATCTGGATCTCTTTTGAATAAAGTTGGGATTAAACTTGTATTTGAGTCAAATAAACTAAAAATTAGGTATTTCTAGGAAAATGATATTGCAATGGGGGTTTATTTGTACTTAATATTATGAATGAAATTGCATCATCTTCTACTTATCTTGTTGAGTCAATTTCTTTATGGCATGCTAGATTAGGTCATACCAGTTTAGGAAAATTAAAGAAATTGAAGAACTTAGGTATTTTACTTAATTTAGATTAATGAGATAGATAAATGCGAGATTTGTGTAAAATCAAAATTTACACATAAGCCACACTATAATATCAAGAACATCTTCAGAACTTCTTAGTCTTATTCATACTGATTTTGGAGATTTTAGAAATCTTGAGTCTAAAGGAGGTAAAAGATATTACATTACTTTTATAGATGATTTTTCTAGATTTACAAGAGTATATCTTCTTAGAAATAAAAATGAATCAGAAGATATGTTTCTAAAATATAAAAATGAAGTAAATCAATTAAATAAGAATATTAAGAGATTAAGATTTGATAGAGGAGGAGAATATAATTCTAATATCCTTAGTCAATTTTGTGAACAAAATGACATTATACTTGAAGTCACGCCTCCATACTTACCCGAGTCAAATGGACTAGTGGAAAGAAAGAACAAATCTTTAAAAGAAATGTTAAATGCGTTACTTATATACTCTAAAATGCCTGGTAATATGTGGTGAGAGGCTATATTTACTGCATGTCACATTACTAATAGGATTGCCCATAGGAAATTAGGAAAACTCCTTATGAGCTTTGGAAAGGTTATGCACCCAACTTAAATTACCTTAAATTGTGGAGGTGTTTATGTAAGGTAAGACTCCTAGAAACTAAAAAGAAAAAGATAGGACCTAAAACAATTGATTGTGCATTTTTAGGATATTATGAATATAGTACTTTATATAGATTCTTAACCTTAAGATCTAATGAAGATGGTATTGATAGCAATGTCATCATTGAAGCTAGAGATGCTGAATTGTTTGAGGATATTTTTCCTATGAAGGTCAAAGCTTCTTTAAGTTCTAATGACAAAGAAAAAATGGTGATGAAAAGAGAAATGCCAATTCCTGAATCTTTTCCTAAAGAGATAGATCTTAGTGAGATTGTAAAAGAAATAGAACTTAGAAGGAGTAAAAGAATTAGAAAAGAAACCAATCTAGGAGATGCTTTCTATATTTATTTAGTTGATGATGATTCGTTATCTTATCAAGAAGCAGTGACATCCCCTGATGCTATTTTTTTGGAGAGACGCCATTAACAGTGAATTAGAGTCAATCATGTTAAACCATACTTGAGAATTAGTGGAGTTACCTAAATGCACCAAACCTATTAGATGCAAATGGTATTTAAAAAGAAATTAAGATCAGATGGATCAATAGATAAATTTAAAGCAAGATTGGGTATTTTCACGAATATCCATCCATACAAATTAAATACATCAAATCATCAAACAAATCAATAGAGATAAACAATTGAATATATCTAATCATATGCCAATGAAAGAAATGACAAAATCTAGTCTAATCTAAGAGTCTTATTGAGTCAACTGGGTTGACTCGAAGAAAAAGTCAATCTAAGGATAGTCTTGGATCAGGTCAAGTTTGACCCTATTATTCCCAGTGGAGTCGTCATTGAAATCATCACGACCCGGACGTCCGCTAAATAATGAATATGGATCCAATTACGCCAATCAGGGATTTTTAAAGAATTGGGAGTCGCAACCTAGTTTAGGTCTAGGAACTATAAATAACTTCAAAATGGATTGGATTGGTCCACGAATAATGGGTAAGAGGTCAGATTACGAGTTTCGGAAGGTGTTAAGCACTGAACCCGCTTGATCAAGATGATCAGTTTCTACTACGATCCAAAAATTTCTTACGGTTAACATTCAAAGACTAAAGGTCAAATTAGGATCCAATCATCATCAAATTACATCAGATTTACTAAACAAATCTTATAGCTACAATAATTACATGGATTCTCGAGTTTTTCATTGTGGGATCCCATTATTTATAAGGCTTATGTGGTACCAAAAATTAGTAAATCGATTCAGTCACATTTGGAAGAGTATGAAATCAATTTTTAATGCCATGTACACAAAATTAGTGGATTGACTCATCGACGACATTTTATCAAAAATAAAAAATCGGATTTTAATTCAATGTTTAAAATAGTTAATCAAGTTCAGGCTACATGGTCAATTCCTGATCCTCAACTTCGAAAGGAACTTCAGATATCTATAATGAAGAAGCTGATTCTTGCTTATCGATCTTTTCTAAGCTGGACTAGGTGGCCTATGGTGAACAGGAAGCACTTAGAGATGTATATCAAGTGTTCGATCGAGGATTTTGAGATTGCTCTTTTGGATTTCTTTGAAGGTCGTAATGTTTCTCACCACACAAGGTTTTAGCTTATATGAATTTTTGAGTGGTTTCTGGGTTCTAGGACTACAACGTCCTTATCAAAAGTCATTATTAACCTCTATCACATATCTAAGTGGGATTTGCGAAGAACTCGACAGTTTGATTCTATTATTAAATTAGGATTGCTAGTTTTGAACATCTTAAACTATGGATAGGTGAAAGATCGAATTCAAAATGTCTCTACAAGCTCGAGGGAAACATGGTTAACCATATAGACTCCACACCCTTATGTGAAATATTTCATGCTTAAATAAGTTAATATATAGTTCTAAATGTACTTTTTGTCTCATCTTTTTTTAGCTTTATTCCTTGTACCCACACTTAAAATCAAGTAACCATGAGAGATCATTTCTCCAAATAGGGCAATTAAAATATATGGATGCTCTAATCTTGATCTGATTTTCTTGAATTGTACATAGTTCAACGATGGGAATCGAAGAAATTAAAGTGGAAAAGAAGGGTCTCTTTGAAAATCAAATTAGGTTGGATAGTAGTATGGATTATCTTGTTAAATTATTCAATTTGAATGTACATGTTTTTTATATTAAGCATATTTTCAACATATTCTGTCAAAAGTATAATATCTACATCTCCATAATCTAACCATATACAGAGTATATAAATCGGTAAAGATGACTTTTAAGTAATAACACGGGATTTTAGAAAAATAAAATAAATTGTTTGTATCATTTGGTTTTCTACTTGAAAGTGCCCTCGATTCGTGGGGTGCGCGGATTCGCTTTTGATTTTTGAGATTTGGGAGTTGCCACCTAGTTATTATGGACTAGGAACCGAACATTGACTCTAAAAGGCAAATAACACTAATCTACAAAAGAAAATACGGGTCCGGGAATCACGTCACGGGGTTGGAAGGTGTTAGGCACCAACCCCGCCCTACAAATGCTGGTCTCTACTATTTCCCAAATACAACTACATTGCTAAAAAGATTTACATAATAAAAAAATAAAAATATTTACTTTTACGAATGCAATGATTTTGGTTCCCTCAGATCTGGCGGAGAAATCCCTTGATTAATATTCTTTGCTTTGTTTTCTCACCGGATTCGCTTCAGATCTCCAAGACGAAGTACTTTCTTCTTAGATATGAATTTTCTAACTTTTTTTTATGGATTTCTGGGTGTTTTTGAAGAGTTTCTAAGTGTTTTTTGAGCTAAAGTTGGGGTATGGATGTTAAGTAAGGAGTTAGGACTTCAAAATTAGGGTTTAGGAGAGGCTAGGGAAGCTTTTTGACCTACTTTTTCTAGGATTTATTTAGACCTACGAAAATAGATTGTAGAGACCCTTATTTATAGATTTTTTTTAGGTGCTTTTTAAATAGAGTTAGTGTTTAATTAGAATTATTTTAGATAGAGTTAGTGTTTAATTAGAATTATTTTAGATAGTTTTGAAAAGAGTTTAATTAGAATTCTATTAAATAGTTTTAGAGTTTAATTAGAATTCTATTAGGGTTAGGGTTTAACTTTGGTCTCATTAAATTGATTAGGGTTTTGACTTAAGTCTCATTTGATTGACTAGATTTTAGGATTTTGACTTAAGTCTCACTTGATTGACTTGATTTTAAGATTTTAACTTAACTCTTACTTGATTGACTTTAATTTTAATTAGGATTTCATTTTACATTAATTAATATTTTTTAAACTTTTTAATTTTTAAAATTGTAAAATTACCGTTTTGCCATCAAGAGACTTTTTTTTTCCATTTTATCGTTTTTTTCAATTCAATGTTCCAGGATATTTTAGAATCGATTTTTGGTAAGAAATTCAATGGGAATATTGGTTTGTGTCATTTATGAATTTTTTTTTGTACGAAATGGTCGTGAACTTTATGAGGGGCATTTTCGTAATTTTGTCCAATTTTGTGAAAATTGGCGAAATGGTTTAGTTGGTTTCGATTTGTTGTTTTATGTGTTTGAAAGGGTTTTCCTAAGCATAGTGTAGGCTCTACGGATGTTTTGAGGTTAGGGGTATTTAGGTAATGTGGTCTTTTTTTTAGTCATTTTTATCGTAAAGCTTCTTTTTCTCTGCAAGATGATGATTTCTATGTTTTTGGAGTTATATTTTCCTAGCGTAATGTGGTTTCTACAGTTTTGTTAGTTTGAGATACCTCATCTGAGTTTTTGAAACATATCTAGTAACAAATAAAGCATTGGAATAAACATCCATCATTGGGAACCGTTGCAATTGAGTTAATGAGTTGATTAATCAGGTGAGTGCAAAAATGGGGTGTCTACACTACTACTTAATTAATCTCACACTGAACCCTGTTTTCTACTACGTGAGATTTTTTTTTTTTTGCTAGGCAAGAAACGTGTTATTTGTCAACATGAAGGTGGGTGTTCGACAAGAAATGAACCTAGGTCATGGGATCAATACTCCACATGCCATTACCCTCTTAGCTCATTTGGCATTTTAATAAGTACTTTAGATTATGGTCCTCCATGTCCGATGAATGACAACTTGTTGACATGTAAAACAAGTAAATCAGATTCTTACTTTCTGGCATGCCATGGAAAAATGGAACTTATGGATTTAGCTCTATATGTTAAATAGCATGGTTACTCATCTCATTAAAACTAGCCCTTTTGATTAAAAAAAAGACGCAAATCTAAAGTTTCATTACAGATCCCCACAGCCAATTTTAGATTTTTTACCTCTTCAAATTGGCATCATCCATTGTACACTAAGTAAAAAAAACTATGCTCAAAGATGTGACAAAAAGATTATTTCCCCACTAGGACCATGTATTCGACAACATAAAAGAAACAAGTGTTGAAGAAGATTTGGGTGGAAATGAAAGAGGGGATAACCAAACAAGTTGATCAGATTCTTGATATCCAATATGAAAAAATGAGCAACTATGACAAAATGATCGAGGACTAGGCATCAACATATCGTTCCATGCTCCATCTACACCAGAACGAGAGGCTATCATGGACTTCACCACTTGATCCAAATTTCCAAGTGCAGGAGGCCTTCCAAGGGGAGATTGGATGAGAAAAAAAGTGAGGCTAGAATGATTAGCTTAGTAAGAGAACATATGCAATTCGATGGCTATCGACAAGAAGGTGATCAATACTTACATGCCATCAATGAGATCACCAATTTGATACAGATCACCATGGGTCAGCTCAAAGAAGAATTCGCTCTCTTTAGAAATTGTAATCTAACTTCTTTTACTTTGGGAAAGTTTCTACATCCTATAAGGAAACTTAACCCAACATAGTTGTATGAATTTCTTTAAAATAATTCAATGACTCATCCATTCTGGTGAGGTATGTACCAATCTTCTTCTTCTCTTCATTTTCTAAGAGTCTTTACAGGTAACATGGTCAGTACCCAATCCTCAACTTCAAGAGGAACTTCAGATATCAATATCGGAGAAGCTGATTCCTGCTTATTGAGATCACTATCTTAGATTTCTTTCAGGGGCACACAGTTTCCCACCACACAAGGTAGGTTTGAGCTGATATGATTTTTTTGAGTGGTTTTACGTCCTGAGACTACTAAATCCTTATCAAAAGACAATTAACCTTTATCTCATATCTCTCTAGGATTTGCGGAGAACTTGAAAATTTGATCGAGTTCAATATGTCTCCACTCTCCACACCCTTATATGAATTATAGCTATTCCAAGCTCAAGTATATGAAGTTAATCTACTTTTTTATCTGTTTTTTTTCTTTTCTTTTGTTTTTAGCTCTATTCCTTGTACCTACACTCCAAATCAAATAAACCACAAGATATGTCATTTCTCAAAACAGGGCGATGAATGAAATATATGGATGCTCTAATCTTGATCCGATATGCACAATTCAACGATGGGGAGAGAAGAAATTAAATAGCAGCAAAAAAGGGTATATTTTCTATCATTTGCTTCTCGTAAGCTTAGATTGGACAAAACTCAAATTAGGTTGTTAAATTATTCAATTGGATTGCACATGTGTTCATTATTAAGCAAACCTCCAACATATTTTCCTACGTACATGATCAATTATTATAAAAACTACATCTCCATCATTTAACCATACAAAGAGTGTGTAAATCAGTAAAGATTATTTTAAGTCATAAAACAAAATTAAAATTAGCACTATTGTTCCACCAAGAGTAAAGTTAATCTCACACTGAACCCTGTTTATTTTGGCTCGGCAAGCAAAGTGATTAGTAGTCAACGTGAAGGTCGGTTTTCAATTAGATATGAACCTAGGTGCTGAATGACAACCTCGTCGACAAATAAATCAGATTCCTCCTTTTGGCATGCTATGAAAAAAGAAACTCATGGATTTAATTAGTGTAATCATCTGGTGCCAAGAGACTTTAATTACCCAATTTGACAATAAATCAGACTTTACAGTCGTGCTTGGTATGCCGCAAATCATTTGCCAATGAATGTGATTTGTGTTATAGATGTTCTGCAATGCAAATGTTTCATAGGTGCAAAATTTACTCATCAGGAAATCTCCAGCTAAATCATTTCTTGTTCTTGATTGATTTTTTACAATACAAATATTTTTCAATTGTTTCTTGTGAACATATATAAAATGTTGAGACAAAGAATTAACTTATTCGACCTTGTCTTCAATTGCTGATTTTTCTTATTGAAAATCCATCATCTTCAACTTATCCTATCTTCTTTTGAGGTTTAAAGGTTGAAGGAGGTAGAATCTTGAGGTTGGAGATGTGTTAAAATATTTATCCTAGAATTCAAAGACGACAATTTCGGGAGAAAAAATCATGGATTTTCCACAAGAGGCTGAAAATAAGGCTACTTAGGTAATTTTCTATCAGCTTCCAAGAAAAGACCATGGTCAAGGGTTATATCTAAATTACCCAAAGAATTACACTAGTACTATCATAATCATGATTTGAAAACAAAAAAATTACCATTTGATTTGAATTTAAAATTTAAGAGTTTAGTAATTGTCCAGTTTTCCAAAGCATTGATCAAACCAAAAATATTTTAATTTAATTTATTTTGAATCTTGTCTAAGCTTGAATTTAGGGGGTCGTAATATCATTTTTTTCAAATTGGCAATCCATTTGGGCCCATTAATTAAAATCTTACTAAGTTTGATCATTTTCCATTAGTTCATAAGAGAAGGCCTTAGATCGAGGGCACATGTAATCAATTTTAAAACACATTCTTCTATTCCCTTACTATGTTAATTTTTATTTTATTTTTTTACATTTTTCTAAGCAGTTAATTCACTTCTTATATTTTGTAAAATTAGGATATATTTAGTTGAAAAAAAAAAAAAAAAAAAAACTTACAAGATTATTAATATGTTACGTAAAAAGTTATGGGGTATTTAAAAGAAGGACGTCAATAAATTGTGGGTGATTTACCAAAACATGCGCTGCAAATTGAAAAATTATTAAAATGACACACTGTTCATTTTAATTTTAAAATCGGTAATTGACCGTTTTGAAATTAAAATATTTTCGTTAAAGTGGGAAAAATAGTACTGTTATATGAAACATAACTTTAAAAAAAAAATGTTTTAAAGTAATTAAAACAGGGAAAAGATAAAATATTTTATCATTTTTGAAATTAAAATGAAGAGTATGTTGTTTTGGTAAATTTTAAATTTTACTTCACCGTTTTGGTGATTTGCTCTAATTTGTCCTCATATAGATAAAATTGGGCTTGAGTTATGATAACATGGATACTCAACCTGAGGTCACAAAAATTTTACAATTTTAACTGATGATACTCAGGTAAAATTTAGTGATTTGCTCTAAATTTTAACCCTACAAATCAATATATTTTGTTATTTGTGATACTGTGGAGTCCCACCTTAAGAACATTAGCTTCCAAAGATTCCATTGATTCTACTCAAGAAACAAAAAAATGTAGAAATCAATATATATTTTGTTATTTGTGAGAAATTCTAGTCTTGCAAGACAGCTGGGGTCATTAATTTGTGAAATCAAAGTCTTATGAAGATGTCTTTGTGAGTGATGACTTAGATTTTTGTGACCTCATGATAGCTGGCATTGTATTTTTTGGGTCATGGTAAAAAAAATGGTAAAATTTAGAGCAAATCACCAAAACGGTGCTTCACCATTTTAAACTCCTGATCCTATTTTACAATTTTTTTTTTGGTGAAGTAAAATTTTAAATTTTACTTAACCATTTTGGTGATTTGCTTTAAATTTTACATATTTTTTTTTTACCATGACCCAAAAATACAATGCCAGCTATTATGAGATCACAAAAATAAGTCATCACTCACAAAGACATCTTCATAAGACTTTGATAACACAAATTAATGACCCCAGCTATCTTGCAAGACTAGAATTTCTCACAAATAACAAAATATATATTGATTTCTACATTTTTGTTCTTGAGTAGAATCAATGGAATCTTTGGAAGCTAATGTTCTTAAGGTGGGACTCCACAGTATCACCAATAAGATGGCCGTGGATCGAATCAAAGATGAATTCGATAACATACTCCTGATGATCACTACTGACACCAACCACATTATTGAAACCGACTTCGACGCGCTTATTTTTTCAAATCGCTCGAGTTCTGTAACTGAAAGTAGTGCTGAATTCAAAACTGCTCATGAGTCCATTGACCTACAATATGAATATGAATATGAAGATGAAGATGAAGATGGAGTTTCACGTAGTACTACTAGTTATCGATCGATGAATAGTATCTGTGAGATTGATCCGATCCCTTCGGAAGTGAAGTACGATCTCCGTAGTATTGCTAAAAGGATGATCACTGCTGGATATCTATGTGAATGTATACAAGTCTATATGAGTGTACGTAAACCTGTAATTGCTGCTATTTTCTGCCGCATTTGGATCGACAAGTTTAACATAGGTGATGTTCAAAATCAAGAATGGGATGTATTGGAACCAAAGATCCAAGGGTGGATACAAGCGGCAAAAGTATGCATTCGAATTCTCTTAGTAGCAGAGAAGCAGCTCTATGACGAAATCTTTCAAGATGATGCTTGCTTCATGGAAACCTTCAAACGACGTACGACCCAACCTTTCAATTTTTCCGAGCTTATAAGTATTAGTTCACGAACGACTGAGAAGCTCTTCAAGAAACTACATCTCTTTGACACACTATCTGATCTTCTCTTTGATCTGGATATACTATTTGGATGGAATTTGTTGGAGCCTGTTCAAGTTCAGGTTGCTGTGATACTATCAAGTCTCTTCAAGACTGCAAACGAGACACTTCTGGAATTTGTGAGTGTGGTGTGGCACCATGATGATGATGATTTGAAGACACCAGTACCCGGAGGGAGAATTCACCCCTTGACAAGGTGTGTGATGAATTACATCATTTTAATATCTGATTACATGAAATTGTTGTTTGGATCGAAGCCATCATCAGGATCACTAATAATCTCTGGTGATCCAACAGCCCAAGATCTCAATTTCCCTGAAATAGAGAATCAATCTTCATTAGTTCTCCATCAACTTTCGATCATTCGGTTCCTACAAATCCAGTTGGTGGATAAGTCTTATTACTACAAAAATGTTTCTCTATCGCATATCTTCTTCATAAACAATATACACTATATTTTTCACAAAATTGAAGGATCTCCCGAGCTTCGTAAAAGGATGGGAAGTGGCTACTTGAGCAATCTAACAGTGAAATTCAGGCAACAGCTGAGGAACTATGAGAGCCCGACATGGATCGGGATTCTACACTGCTTAAGAGTCGAAGGGCTACATGTTAGAGGGAGCTTCTCATCAGGGGTCTTGAAGTCAGCATTAAAGGAGAGGTTTAAGACCTTTAATTTGATGTTTGAAGAAGTTCATCGGGTTCAGGCAACATGGTCGGTACCCGATCCTCAGCTTCGAGAAGTACTTCGGATATCAATATCTGAGAAGCTGATTCCTGCTTATCGATCTTTTTTAGCCCGGTTTAGTGGCCATATAGAAAGTGAGAAGCACCCAGAGAAGTACATCAAGTATTCGGTTGAGGATCTTGAGATCGCTATCTTGGATTTCTTTGAAGGGCCCACAGTTTTTCACCACACAAGGAAGTGATCATAGTGAAGAAATTGAGTTCAGGTTGAGTGTTAGAGTTTAGGACCAACTAGTATTTTCTCGGAATTCTTGTCTTCTTCAAGGACCCAATCCAATTCGATCTATAGATTTAAGACGATCAAGTAATTGGAAGATCAGATGGAGATCTGAGAGTATTTTTACCCACATATTCTCATTCGGTAAGCAAATTGTTTTTATTTGTTACTTAAATTTCAGATTTTGTTTCATTTGTTCATACAAGATTTGTTCTAAACTAGTGTTTGTTCAAATGTCTATGAGCAATTTTCTTCACTAAATTTAGCAGATTTTTGAAAAAATAAATAAAATAGCAATACTACTAGCAGATCTGATAATTATTCACAGAGATGTGTGATCTAGATGAGATGAGATGAGACAAATTTGGGGAATTTACGGCAGAATTCCCCTATAATATTTATTTACCTAAATTTCGGCATATGAATGCATCTTAATCAATATTCTAATTTTAAATTTGGTTCATGTGAATATATTCTTTGATCAATGCTCTTTGTAATTGTATAGATTTGGCTAAGAAACAGTGATCTGTGTCTGTAAAATGGTTTAGTCTAGTTTTATTGCAGATTTCTTCGATGTACGGAATCCACAAAATCAAAAGTAGATTTCTAACTTTACTGATTTAATCGATTAAAGAATGTGATTTGGAAGCACTAGCGGATCATTTTTCAAGGTTCGAGCTGATGTGAACTTTTGAGTTGTTTCTACGTTCTGATACTGTAGACACCCCAATTTGCACGAACCCATTAGGAAAATTCATATTTCTTCAAATTGATTTCGGTTTACGACTTAAGCCTCTCAACAGGCCCGCATTGCCACTTGGCATCATCTTCATGCATGCATGCATCATGTCATATAGTTTGCATGCTCAACCTTGTCCCTAACCCACTCCCAATTCGTGTTCATTTTCAATTAACCGATCCATTCTAAACCCATAACCTAAATCCATTACCTAGCCCAACCTAAGCCTAAAACCCAATGCCATTCTAAACCCATAACCTAAATCCATTTTCTAGCCCAACCTAAGCCCAAGACAAAATCCATTCTCTAAGCCCAATATCAAACCCACTCCAAGTCCATCCTCTCACCCCTTCATAAGATGACACATGTTGATACCTCATAAGCCCCCAACACCCAATGCATCATCTAATTGGAGGGTCAACTTCCCCTTTGTGAAAACTCAAGAATGCCCTTCTCAAAAAGTCTAGTCAAATAAAAAAGGTTATTTGGTTTTTGGTAATAATCCATAAAGGTGAGGGAACTTCCCATTATACCCTCAAAAGGTGGGAATCTTTAAGTACATACATGGAGTTCTCCCATTGGTCCATTTCAAAATTATACTTCTACCCTTGCTTTATTTGTTATTTACAAATGAACCAAGATCTACTTTTCACCTACCACTTCACCTTTACACATGTCATGCTCTCATTCACCTTCCCAAAAGTACTTTTGTTTTCCCATTAGTCCATTTCAAAAATACACTTCCACCCTTGCTTTATGAGTTATTTACAAATGAACCAAGGTCTACTTTTTACCTACCACTCCACCTTTACACATGTCACTCCCCTATTCATCCTCCCAAAAGCACTTTTGTTCTCTCACCTCTATTTACCAAAAAACCAAGGATCAAAGCATGCTTTTAGGGTTTCTTCACAAATGTCATCTTTACCCTCATACAAATGGAAAATCCAAAAAGAAATAACCTAAATCTCATGTCCATTTTCTTCATTTTTAGGGTTGGACCACTTTATCCCCAAAAGTCCTCCAAAAACTCTATAAATACCCTCATTTTCTATGAACAACTCATGCTCTCAAGCCCCCATCTCTCAACCTAAAACTCTACCCAAATTTCTACTCACTCTCTCATATTCTAAACTTCAACTCACTCAACCTTCAATCAACTCACTCAACCCTCAATCATCTCACTCAACTCTCAAGTCTACCTCTCAAGGTTCAAGACCACCAAGGGACAAGGTGGGGTTAAGATGTAGTTTATTTATTTTTAACTTGCATCTTCTTCTTCTAACCTTCTATTTTATTTTATTTTTTAGAAAGCCTTAGGATGTAATGCATACCCTCTCCCATCCCCGGTAGGTTGGACTAAGGTTCGATCGAAAGGATGGGGGTTGAAGTCCTTTTCACCTCAATCTCATGCATCATATTGTACACAATGCACACACTCACTTATGCATGGCAATGATGAAGAAATGTGTCACCCTCTTGATGGGGTGAAACACTAAGTTTCTAGCCATGCATACATGCATCATGGTTGTGGCCTTAAGGGAACTCCATGATGGAGTCTCTCTAAAAGCTCAAACCTACATTCATATTCATAAATTTAATGTGACTACATGGGTCATTCTTTTCTATAGAATGCCCCTAATGTCATGATAAAAATCAAAACCCTTTGTTAAGGGAACATTCCACTTAATGCACACACCACTCTTATCATACATTCTCATGCATTTTTAATATTTATTTTCTCAAGTTTTTACAAAATAAAATGGCCAAGCAAGGTAACCACCTTTGGTGGAGAGGATGGGGTGCCTAACACCTTCCCCATTCTCTAACCGGACCTCCTTACCTAGATCTAAGGTAGACCTTGTCCTTTTCCAATGAATGAGAGTCACTACAATGCCATGGAAAAATGGTTTTCAAAAAAATTAATTCGGGTGCCCATTTACACCCAATTCCAAAAAAAGAATGGTGGCGACTCCAAACAAAGTAGCATTGAGGTTCATGACGAACATTTCATGTCTACAGAGACAACCAAGTCTTCATCAAAAGAAATTAACCTCTGTCACATATTTCACTAGAATTCTGTAGTTTGATTATGTTCTTAAATCAAGACTACTATCCAACTATAAGTATGTGTAAGATCAAGTTCGATATGTTTTTACAAGCACGAGCTCGAGGGAGACTTGGTTAACCATGTAGACTTCACATCCTTATGGGAGTTATATAGTTTAATGTTATTACTTAAGAACTAATTTCTTATGGATAGAGAGAGAATAAGTTTGAAAAAATCCTGATATTCAAATTGAATGTAAAAGAAAAATATTACCTAAAAAATAAAATGGTTGAGGCATGTACAAAGCACTGTCCTAAAACGAAATTTGCCCCTATTATCGTACCACAGTCTGTAGTTATTCGTTCTCCAGGATACAACAACCCATGTATCCAAAAGGGTATTCTAAATTGGAAATGTAACTTCGAACTCGACGATGTTGTGTGCTCTCACAATGAAAAATAAAAGTGCATTGATAGTCGAAAATATATAATAAATAAAATATCAGAGATCAAATGTTTTAAATTGACTAAACATTGGATATAAATAAAGGGAAAGTGACTGTTTAGAACAGTCACAAACCTATTCGAATGTGCTGATTCAAAATAAACACCATTGTGCTGGTTCGGAATATACACACTGGTTCAAAACAAAATTTAAAACGTCTAGAATTTTTAAATAAAATTGGACCTTGAAAATCCGATAGACTTATACTAGGTAAGGTTCAAGTCCAAAAGACATCTATGCTAAAAATTGAATATTAAAAGATTTTCAAATTCAACCCTCTAAATTCCAACAATCCCCCATATGAATTCAGAAAACACAAAATAAAAATATATATAAAATGTGAGAGCACTTTTTGAACAGCTATGTTTCAGTATATGTGTCTTTTGGACTTGAATCTTACCTAGTATAAATCTATTGGATTTACAAGTCGGTTAGTGGACTTTAACCACATAATGTACTTCGAACCCCTTCTTCAAAACTTGGCTGAGTGTAGAAAATCTATCATGCACAGCTGATTGTAGAACCGAAACTACGCTTGTATCACATGGAAGGTTTTGGGGCATTAGGATCCACAAAAGCGTAAACAACACCACTATTATTTTCCTCACAACTATAACGGAATCCATTAATCAAAGAAGAGCAATTATAGAACATGTTGAGGTTCTCATCATTGACAGTATAATTGAAGTGAGCAAAATCGAGATTGTCGGCACCAAATCTTGAAAGACAATTACTAAATAAGAAATCCATTCGGACGATTCTCATAGTTTTAGCTGTTTGATAGATACTTAGGACTTGATATGTTTCCGACATGATGTTTATCTGAGTGATATTATCTTGGCATGTGAGTTCGAAACTTGGGTGGCCACAATAATCAAGTCGGGAATTTAAAACGTCTAGAATTTTTAAATAAAATTGAGTCTTGAAAATCTGATAGACTTACACTAGGTAAGGTTTAAGTCTAAAAGACACCTATACTGAAAAATTGAATATTAAAGGGTTTTCAAATTCAACCCTCTAAATTCCAAAAATCCCCAATTATGTTTCAGTATAGGTGTCTTTTGGACTTGAACATTACCTAGTATAAGTCTATTAGATTTATAAGTCGGTCAGTGGACTTTAAGTCTTGAACTACCAATCTTTAGTGTAAATCAAAACAATAGACTATACACACAGGTTACTCAATCAACTATCAAGTTCTATCAATGGTGTTCATTTTGACCTTGAACATAACCTGGTATCATGAGTGCTTTAGAAAGCTTAGCATAAACTCTCATAAAATCGGCCCAATTCTATACTCATTTAAGTATGCTTATGAGAAGTATCCTGTTATACTCTACTTTTACAAGTATAGGCAACATTAAGAATTATACTTCAACCTTTCTACTTTACAGGCAACACTAAACACTTCATAGGAATAGACTTAGAACACTATATTCTATTAGTGTTTTCTTTTAAATTATATTCAATTGGTTTTCCCATTAAATCTATTTTTTAAGATCTCCAATCAATTAGTTTGGGTTTCCATTGAAGTAATTTTTAATCAATAGGCTTTAGGCCCATTCCCCTCAAAGTCGATGCAACTAACTCTTTAGATAATCCTTTGGTTAGAGGATCCACCAAATTTTTCTTAGACTTTACAAAGTCAATGGAAATAATTCTATTAAAGAGTAGTTGTTCTGTTGTCCCAATCCACACTTGGAATGAAATAAACCACAAGGGATACTCTATTAGTGGAGTTGGAGATGAAGATAAGACCTTGGCCCACTTGAACTTAACGTATCAGCACTGCTCATTGTAGACAATAGAAAACAAAATTGTTTCTCAACACAGAGCAATGAAAGTGATAGATGTTCAATTGAAAGGCATCTGTATCTGTCATTAAGTGTAATTTAACATATTCGGCTAAGTACAACTCGAATTACAAAAATTCATCATTTGGTTTGCTACCACCTCAACCTCTCACTAAACTCCATTGTCTCCATGAATCACAAGCTTTTTATATTTTGAAGTATTTGAGATAATGGTCCTTCGTGTTCGTTGAATGAAAACCTCTATGATTTGTACAAATAAATCAGATTCTTCTTTTTGGCATTTTAGATAATTTAATTGTCTGGCACCAAAAGATGTCACACCGATTCCTTTGGAAGGTTGGATTCCAACAGGCTTGACATGGGTGCTTCACTTTTCGGAGGAATTGTGCAACATGAGGTGCGGGTAAGATGCTTGTCGTGCAATGTCGAACGATAAGATTATTATTATAATAATAATATTATTATTATTGATAGATATGAGAGTTAGTGATGATCGGCAAATAGTCAGTGAAGGTGGTTTTTGAATCCAAGTTGTGGTATCAACACTCACAAATCTTGCCAACTTAACAAGCTGAAACTTTAATAATCTTGATTCCATAAATGGAGGTTAGAAATCTGCTTTCTTACCTTAGAAATAAGCAGTATATTACTTTACTTTCAAATGCCCCAACATATGGCAAAAGTAAGCTTACTTCATATACAACTTATAGACGAGAACGTAAAAACAGAATTGGGTAACACCAATACATCAACTTGAGAAAAGAAACAACACCAAAATATGTGCACCATTTTTAATGAGGTCAGTAATTTAGCAATGGTGGGAATTGACAGACTTCACCAAGATCTCTCAATCCGAGTTCTTCGAGCACCAAGGGATTTACTGTTAAAGGATTTAGGTGTTAAGCTGTTCATCCAACAACCACCAAAACTAACATTGAGATACATGGTGAAAATTGAGCAATAACTTCTACTAAACTCTTAAAAGGTCCAAAATTTTAATTTAAAACCTTTTTTCTTCTAAAATTGAAACAAACTTTCTCTGTTCTTATAATTTAGTAGTGACCAAATGTCACAAGTGAAGTAAATGAACCACACGTCCGGAAGTGGAGATCTTGAGTATGCATCTCCCCTTAGAGGCCACTCTCAGGGATTTATCCCGAAAATTACTTGGTGCGAGTTGTGGAAGGGGATTGCACATACCTCGAGGATTAATCCATTGCTCTAAGAGTCCCCGATGCCTTGGTTCCCAAAAAAAAAATGTTAATGGGAAATTTAGATGTTATATTGGTTTGTAACTTGTCCTGGCCTTCCAAAGACTACCATTTTATTTGGAAATTAAATTGTTTTTTTTTTCTTTTTCTGCAATTTCAATGTCATAACCATTAAATGTATTTTATTTTTTTTGTTAATTAAATCGCTTAGATTGTAGGAAGTATGATGGAGTGTGAAACCATGACCTAAAAAATACAATGCCAGCTCTCAAGAGGTCACAAAAGTCAAAGTCATCACAAAGACTTCATCAGAAGAATTGATATTTATTTCAGATTTCACAAATTATTCACCTGCCTTGCAAGACTAGAATTTCCCACAAATAACAAAATATGCAGTTTTCCACATTTTTTTTCTTGAGTAGAATCAATGGAATCTGTGGAGATGAACACCACCACCATAGGATTGGAAGCTAATTAATGATCTTAAGATGGTACTCCACAGTATTACTAACAAGATCGTCATGGATCAGATCAAAGATGAATTTGATAACAAACTCATGATGATCACTACTCTCACCAATCCAATAATTGAAACCGACTTCGACGCGCTTATAATTATCGATCTGATTTCGGTTTGTTTATGTTTTCAAAAACATCAAAAGTTAAATTGACTTAATAAATCATCTCCATCTCTCATCAAAAAAGACTTTCAGAATTCAGATTCATACTGCAGCTGCCTTGCAAGTTGCAAGTCCAGAATTCTTATAATAACAAATTAAAACAACAACAAATCCAGAATTCTTTGCTCTACAGCTCTGAAAAGCCTTATTTCCTGCCAATGGAATGCCCGGAGAAGAACGCCGCAATAGAATTTGAAGCAGCTGAGAAGCTAATCTTAAGATGGGACGAAGCAAGAGAATGTATAATATTCCATGGTCATCATCGACAAGAAGCTGATCGATACTTACATGCTGTTGATGAGATCATTCAACAATACTCAGTGGAGTCCGTTATTACTATATCCACCAATGATCATCCTATTCCTAGTAAGATTGACAGTTTCGAGATGCAAATCGCCATGACTTGGCTCCAACATGAGTTTCACAAGATACTGATCACTCGCATGAATTCAATTGAAACCGACATCAATCTGAATTCTTATTCAAATCCCACGATGAGTTGTGTAACTGAAAGTAGTGCTGATTTCAAAACTGCTCGTTCTCAATTCATCGAAGAAGGCTACTTAGAAGATGAAGTTTCGGGTAGTATCCCTTTGGAAGCGATCTATGATCTCCGTAGTATTTCTGAAAGGATGATTACTGCTGGCTATATACATGAGTGCATACAAGTACATGTGAGTGTTCGTAAACCTATCTTCAATGCTAGCTTCAACCACCTTGGGATCGATAAACTTAGCATAGGTGATGTTCAAATATTAGAATGGGATGCATTAAAAGAGAAGATTGGATAATGGATAGAAGCGGCAAAAGTACGTGTTTGGATTCTCTTTGCAAGAGAGAAGTGGCTTTGTGATTAAATCTTTGAAGGTGATGGTCTTGGCACCATCGCCAATGATACTTGCTTCATGAAAATCATTGAAGGCTCCACAATCCAGCTCTTCGATTTCCCTGAGCTGATATTTAGTACTTGGCAATCACCCAAGAAGCTCTTCAAGTTACTAGATCTTTACGAAGCAGTATCTGACCTCTCTAAGGTGGATGTAATAGTCAAGTGGAAGTTGGAGTCTGTTCAAGCTAAGGCTGTTGATATACTACTAAGGCTCGGTGAGGTTGCGAGAGGGATTCTGTCAGAATTCGAGAATACTTTGCAGAGTGAGTCTACAGAAGTTCCAGTACTTGGAGGTAAAGTTCACACCTTGACATGGTATGTGATGAGTTACATTTTCATTTTGATATCTGATTACAAACAGACCATGATGGAATTGATTGTGTCGAACCCACCAAAGGGATCACTATTATCTGGTGATCAAACAGCCCCATATATCGATTTTCATGAACCAGAGAATCAATCTCCATTAGCCCTCCATCTACTTTTGATCATTCAAATCCTAGAATTCAAGTTAGAGGACATGTGTAAGTACTATAAAGATGCTTCTCTATCTCACATTTTCCTCATGAACAATCTACACTACATTGTTCAGAAGGTTAAAAGATCTCCTGAGCTCTGCGAGATGATCGGGGATGATTACATCATGAGAAATCTAACGTTGAAATTCAGGCAAGAGGCGATGAACTATGAAAGATTGACATGGGCCAAGATTTTATATTGCTTAAGAAATGAAGAACAACATGTGGGAGGGAGCTTTTCATTTTGGGTTTCAAAGTCTTCATTAAAGGAGAGGTTTAAGACTTTTAATTCAATGTTTGAAGAAGTTCATCAGGTTCAGGCGACATGGACAGTAGCAGATCCTCAGCTTCGAGAGGAACTTCAGATATCTATATTAGAGAAGCTGATTCCAGCTTATCAATCTTTTCTAGGTCGGTTTAAAGGACATATAGAGAGTAGGAATCACCCAAAGAAGTATATCAAATATTCGGTCGATGATCTTGAGATTGCTGTCAGGGATTTCTTTGAATGGCGCCCAATTTCCATGCACACAAGGAAGAGATCCATGAAGAAATCTAGTATATGTTGGATGCTAGCATTTAGAACCAATTGAATTGAGTTCTGTAAATTTAAGACGATCAAGTAATTGGGTTGATCAGCTGGAAATCTCAGAGTAGTGAGTGTTTTGATTTGTTATTCCATTTCAGATATTGTTTCTTATGTTCACACAGGATTTATTCTAAACTAGTGTACCTTCATACATATATATATAGATTTCAGCTGATATAAACTTATTGAGTGGTTTCTAAATTTTGGTCTTGGGACTTGTATATCCTCCTCAACAAAAGACATTAACTCTCTCACAGAACTCACTAGGATTTGCTGAGAATTCTACATTAAGAGGGCCCAGTTGCCACAAGACCATACACAAGCATTCTTCAACCCCATGAATTGGTCATAAGGATTCACTTTTTGTGTTTCGATAGAGAGATGACTTGGCAGTGGTTCAGTCAATAAATCCTCTACTAAGTACAAATTGGCTTTCAAATCACTCATAATGAATTAAACCCCACAAGAGATACCACTCCCGAAACAGAGCAATTAATGATATAGATGATCCATTATTGATCTGATCATCTTAAACGATTCATACTTCAACGATGGTAAGCTAAAAAATAGGAGCAAATATTGGTGTCTGTTTCTGTTGTTTCATCACATAAGCTTAGATCCATCGAAACTCAAATTGGATTGGCTAGTAGTATGGATCATTTTGTAAATAATTCAATCATATATTTCACTAAGTACATGTCAGAATTTCAAAACTTCATCTATACTTTAACCATATAGAAAATAAAATATTTGAAAAAAATATATATATATATATATTTGAGCTCCCTTGTTCATACAAAGTGAAGTATTTACTACAATCACAATTAATCTCACACTTCAGCTTATTGTCTCTATATTCCACTTTTGATTCTAATAACTTTAATAAGAAGTATTTAGATCATAGCCCTCCATTTCTGATGAATGAATCTCATCAGGATATATATATATATATAATCGTTGACAGTCCGGAAAATTTACCTTGTGAAGTTACTATGAATTCTTTAGTCAAATTTATCTCGGGAAAGCATAGTTCAGATCCAGAATTTCTGGAAAGAAAATTCCTTTCCGGATTACCTACGCTTTTTGCTGAAAAAGTTCGTACAAGAATTAAGTCCCAAAACAATGGTACAATTCCATATGATAACCTCACCTATGGACATCTAATAGCTTATATACACTCGGAAGGACTCAAACTCTGTAATGATCTTAGGCTCCAAAACAAATTAAAACAAGATCGATATTATTTTCTGTTAGGCCATCTATGTTCCATTCATATAAGGATTTTCCATCATATACTGATTGGGTCATCATGATTCTTTCTTCGTATCCTATGTCTAGTGGTGTAGGTCTACTATAATAATTTGGCAAATTAGGTCTGATTCTTGCTCTATGGATGGTAGAGGCCATATTGACTTCTTTTTGGAATTGTTCTGAAATTTGATTTAGATCTTTTGTTGTATATTTTTGTTCTTCATCTTCCTCTGAGGAACTTGTTTCTATTTCTGACCCTGATATTTTATTTACTACTATAATTTCTTTACCTTTTCCTAAGTTTAACTTGGCTAGTTTTTCGCTTATTTCCTGTAGCATCTCTTGCTTATCTGGAATTGTTATTCTGAGCTTTTCAGGTATTTCATAAGGAGTAAAAAGTGGAGTTTTATTTTTTGTTTGATCTAGAATGGGCATTTGTTTTTCTTCTGTGAGAGTAGATTTTGAATAATTATTCTCTATTCTTGTTAATTGTTCCCCAATTGAATTGAGATATCTGTTTGTATAATTATTTTGTTTCATTATATTATCTATGTCCTTTCCTGTGGATACCAAGTCTATATCTTTGAATTTTATTGCTTTATAGGGTGATCCTATTAATGTGTCCTTATCTACTGGGATTACTATCTCATTCATTGGAGGAGGGTGCACATATTCTATTTGTCATATTCTGGGAACATCCCATAGATTTGACTTTATGACATCAATTTCTTTTTGTATTGGCTTCTTGAAATATCTATTATACCATGTAAAGAAAGGGATTTGTTTCTTTGTTTCACTTAAGTGTTCATAATAGTACTCCCAAACTTGTTTTTGAAAGTTTTCTGATCTTTCTTCAAATTCTGCTTTCTCTTTTGAAAGGAGATATTCTATTTCTATTTGAGGAATGTTTGGTTTGAATTCTATTTTTTCTATTACATGAATATGGGGTAGGTCATCTTGCATTTGTGATTGTGTAGGGGAAGAATTTGGAGATTGAATATTTAACTTTCTAGGGTCATGATAATATGCTGCTGGAATTGTTTCATCTTTGATTCCTTTGAGTTTTAGATCTTTGCTAGTAGAGGCTCTACTTAAAGATGTTCTTGCTGGGATTAAATTTTCTGTTAATGGTATTGTGGTTACTGAAGTTGTCTCATCCGTGAGTATGATTGATCTTTTGAATGAAGGAAAATTTATTTCTATATTTCCATCTGGATATTGAATTATTGACTCTGGTTCTTTATTTTCTGGTATTTGTGATTGACCTTCTCCTGTTAGATTCCATGTTGATGGTAGTTGGACATCGTTCCAAGAGATTCTTTTGGGAACTAACTTATTAGACTTGTATATATTACTTTGTAACAAAAGAGTCTCTCCTTCTAAAGATGGTTTTGACAGTGCTCCTGGGTTTATAGTTGTGGTCATTGTTTTATATACTATTCTAAATACTAAGGCTAAAGGTTGAGATCCTGGTATCATACTATATCCTGAAGTTTGTATATTAAGGTTTAAAACTTTCATTATACCTGGATCTGATAAAGCTACTGTAAAATTGGGGAAACTGTCAAAGTATATTGGTCCATCACAAAGACTTGATTCTACTAAACCTAATAAGGAATCTGTAAAGTTAAGATGTCTCTTGTTTCTAAGACATAATAATACAGAAGCTTTTAATCCTATTCTTGTCAAGGGTTTTATTCCTACTTGAATTAATCCGATGTGTAAAAATTTGTGTTTTTGTTGATGTCTTAAAATTGATTATTTTGAGAATAATTCTATTGTTTGATGATCAGCTAATAAGGGTATTGTTTTTTCACACGTTTTTATTGTATAATCTGTTCTTGTAAGGAAGTTTCCTTTTGTGTATATATTTTTGATTGGTACTTTTGGTATATTCCAATTATGCAAGCTTGTTTCAATATCTGTAATAGAATTTTCTTCCATGTTTAAGACATCTGGGTTTTCTGGATCTGAACTATGCTTTCCCGAGATAAATTTGACTAAAGAATTCATAGTAACTTCACAAGGATCTTAGGCTCCAAAACAAATTAAAACAAGATCGATATTCTTCCAGAAAAGAATTAGGCCAATTCTGTGAACAGTGCGGCCTCCCTCCACCTTTTCAATCTTCCCCTTCCAAACTCTCCAAACGTTCAAAATCTTTTCGCCCCCGATATAGTACCAATAGATATAAAAAGGAAGACAAAAACAAGCCCTCTAAATTAAAACAATCTTATTATAAGAAGACTCCTAAGCAACAGAAGAAGAAACCTTTTGAACGTTTCAAGAAAAAGATACCTACATGTTTCAAGTGTGGAAAAATAGGACATTACAAGAATCAATGTAAAGTAAAACAAAAAATAAATGAGCTAGAGATAGACAAAGATTTAAAGGAACAATTAGAAAACTTGATGATAAATTCTGATTACAATGACACTAGCAGTAACCAAGAAGAGACAGTTGAGGAAACAACACCAAGTTCTAGTGAACAAGATGAAACAAAACATTCACTACAATTCTGTAATACAACTTGTAAGTGTAAGTCAATAAACACCTTAACAAGAGAACAAGGAGTATTATTCGACTACATAGACAAAATACAAGACCCAGAATTACAAAAGGTGTACTTACTACAATTAAGAGAAACAATAAAGAAAGAAGATACAAAACCCCCAGACTTTCAAGGATATAATCTTCAGGAAATATTCAAGAGGATTAAAACACCAGAAAAGGAAGTAACAATTCAAGACTTGCAAAGAGAAGTAAACCAGATCAAGGAAGAGATAAAAAGATTACACATCATAAACAAAGGACAACAAGAACAGATAGATCTCTTGAATTTTAACAAGCTAAAACAAAAAGAAGTAATACAAGAAGAGGAACAAACAGAAGAACAACGTTTTATTCAGATAATCAACAAAATCCAATATCAAAAATGGTTTGTTAACATTGAGTTAGTAATAAATAGAGAGTTTACCATAACAATTGTTGCTTTAATAGACTCAGGAGCAGATTTAAACTGTATACAAGAAGGAATAATACCAACAAAATACTTTGAAAAGACTACAGAAGGAGTGTCAACAGCAGATGGTTCAAGTTTAAAAATAAAATATAAACTGACGAATGTCCATGTCTGTAACCAAGGAATCTGTATAAATACCCATTTTATTCTAGTAAAAAATCTAACCAAATTTGTAATATTAGGAACACCATTTTTTAGCTTTAATTCAACCCTTTACGGTAGACTCAAAAGGGATAAAATCCAGACTGTTAGATCAAGAAGTTC
The DNA here is from genome assembly GCF_017979445.1 of Akebia trifoliata. Lineage (NCBI taxonomy): Eukaryota > Viridiplantae > Streptophyta > Magnoliopsida > Ranunculales > Lardizabalaceae > Akebia > Akebia trifoliata. The sequence goes on from NW_028237270.1 coordinate 25,760, forward strand.
ATTTTGAGTTTATAGAGGAACCCCAAGAGAAAGAACTACATATGATAAAAAACAAGGTTATTACAAAAACTATTAACTTGATAGATAGAAAAAAAAAACAAGTAAAATTTTTAAAACAAGAAATAAATTCGTTAGAAATCAAAGAACAACTAGAAGACCCAGGATTAAAATTAAAGATACAAAAATACAAAAAAAACCTCGAAAAAGAAGTATGTTCAAATCTACCAAATGCATTTTGGCATAGAAAACAACATGAAGTCACCCTTCCATATGAACCAGATTTCATTGAAAGAGAAATTAAGACTAAAGCTAGGCCCATTCAAATGAAAAAAGAAGATCTAGAATATTGCAAGAAAGAAGTACAAGATCTATTAAATAAGAACCTGATAAGACCAAGTAATTCTCCTTGGAGCTGCCCTGCATTCTATGTTAGGAAACATTCAGAAATAGAAAGAGGAGCTCCTAGATTAGTAATCAATTATAAGCTATTAAACAATGCCCTTAGATGGATAAGATATCCAATACCTAATAAAAAAGACTTATTAAACAGGTTATATGAAGCGACTATCTTCTCAAAATTTGATATGAAATCAGGATTTTGGCAAATAAAGATAGTAGAGCAAGATAGATACAAGACGACATTTACAGTACCATTCGGATATTATGAATGGAATGTAATGCCTTTTGGATTAAAAAATGCTCCCAGTGAATTCCAAAGAATTATGAATGATATTTTCAATCAATTTTCAAAATTCATAAGAAAGACATCTTTGTACCATCGGAAATCATGGAGTTTTGGACATCTAAGATTTGTTAATAGTTCTGAAGCTCTATCTCTATATGGATCTGGGTCGCCTATGAAATGTCTTGTTATGGCTAGTATGAGGGTATTGACAGCATCTCCTATGTCTTGTACTAATCTTATGAAAAAACTTGGCTCTGATACCATTCTACTCAGGATCTTTAGACAGAAGTGAGTTCTACTTCAAATTTTGAAACAAATATTTTATTGTAAAAGTAATTTTAAATATTCTTACCTAATTTCAAACAGTTTCTGATAATTTTCTTCATATTCTTCATCTCTTGGTCTATTTTCTCTAGTATATGATATGTGGATGTCAAATAATTCTTGGTAATACATTCTCAGAATTTCTAATCTTTCCTTTTTGTTGATATTGAACCAGGCCTTTTGGTAGTCCCAATAATTGTAATACTGAGGATTGAAAGGTTGGGACAATTTCTTCATGGTATTGGGATTTTGTCCCCAAGTTGTGAGGGTAAGAATCTTTAGAATTTGGCATTTGGAGTGGGAAATTCTATTAGGATCATTTTTGTCTGGAGTATGAGTAATAAGAGCAGAGTCTGAGTCTACCAGGATGAATTCATAAAATTTTGGGGTATTGGTATGGACAGAAGAGATAAAATGATTTGGTTTGACAAAGATCGACTGGGCAATTGTCTTTGGACAGGACTTCTCTAGTTCTGGTTCTATTGTCATTATTGGACTCAGATTGGACTTGTATATGTATTGAGGTCTTAAAGAAAAAGGAGATGTTGGTTCTGGTTCTTGGCTTGAGGATGTAGCTATGGATCCTGAATAGGATTTTATTGGACTTGTGGTACCTAGGACTTGAAATATATTGGACAAGTTACTTGGAGAGCCAAATTGAAGAGGATTAACTGGAGTTATCTTGGCTGTTGTGGTGGCTGGTGTGGCAGTTGCCATGGCATATGAACTCTTGGTTTTGGGTTTTATAGGATTTTCACTCATCTTGTTTTCCTTGCAAAAATTCTCTGGTAAGAAAATCTGGTATAGAATTAGTTTCTCCTTTTATATATTCTATTTTGAAATCAAATATAGATAATATAGCTTGCCATCTTGCAAAAATATGTTTTGAAGCAATATTTTTAACATCTTTTTCTAAAACAAACTTTGCTGATTTGCAATCTATTTTTAAATCAAAATTCATCATAGTATATATAGATGATGTCCTTATATACTCAAAATCAATAGATCAACATTGGAAACACTTGGAAGCCTTTATCAATACAATTAAACTAAATGGACTTGTTATATCCGCTCCAAAAATAGTCTTGTTTCAAACTCAAATAAAATTCTTAGGACACAATATTAAAGAAGGAACAATAATACCAATAGAAAGGTCACTACAATTTGTAAACAAATTTCCTGACGAGATAAAAGATAAAAAGCAATTACAAAGATTCCTAGGAAGCTTAAATTATATAAGAGACTTTTACCCCAATCTTCATATCATAGCAAAACCCTTATTTCAAAGACTAAGAAAAAAGGCGCCAGAATGGACTAAAGAACACACAGAAGCTGTTAAACAATTAAAAATAAGATTACAAGAATTACCTTGTTTAAACATTCCAGACCCACAATTGTTAAAAATAGTAGAAATTGACGCAAGTGATATAGGTTATGGAGGAATACTAAAACAAGAAACAGACAAAAAACAAGAACAATTGGTAAGGTATACCTCAGGAATATGGAATCTTACACAACAAAAGTATTCTACAATCAAAAAAGAAATTTTGTCCATTGTTTTATGTATCTCCAAATTTCAAGATGATCACCAGATAGCTCAAAGATTAGTCTCAGGATTTACTGGCCAATTAAAAGGATGGTGGGATCATTATGTCACCGAAGAACAAAGAAACTTCATTCTTACCAAAAATAAAACAACTGAGGCAGGAGTCCTAATAAAAAATGAACAAGGACAAGACATAGGAGATGCTGTCAATACCCTCATACTAGCCATAACAAGACATTTCATAGGCGACCCAGATCCATATAGAGATAGAGCTTCAGAACTATTAACAAATCTTAGATGTCCAAAACTCCATGATTTCCGATGGTACAAAGATGTCTTTCTTACCAAAGTAATGCAAAGAACAGATTGCGCACAAGGTTTCTGGAAAGAAAAATTCTTTCTAATCTTTCCTTTTTGTTGTAATTAAAACGAGACATAGCAAATAAGATAGAAAATGATAAAGTAATATCAAACTTGCTTACAAAATATCTTACAAAATACGATACTTGCTTAGGATAAGACAAAAGTAAGAAAATTGAAAAATACAGAAAGCTTTTGAAAGATTACCTAAATAGTATTCCTTTTTGGAGATGGAAAATAGTTGAGGAAAGATAGAGAGTAAGATAAGGTTCCTTTGAATGATTGGCTGAAAGGTTGAAATTGGTTGAAGGTCGTTGAACGCTGGGGTTTTTCTTTAGATTTTCGGATGCTTGCTCTTCAAGTTTCTTCTTCCTTTTATAGACTTATGAAATTGGGAGCAATTATTTGAGGTCTGGATCCTTTTGACACTTGGCTCTTCCTTTTGGGTTGATAAGGTTTTTCTTTTTGAAAGTAAGAATTCCTTTTGCTAGGATAAGCTTGTTTTTGGATATGATCAGCTTTTGGAGGACATAAAGTTGATGGGATTAAGATGGATGGGTTTGTTTAAGACAGGTGGCTTGTTTATCTCCATAGAGGTTACTATTTAAATATTCTTTCTTGTCTCTAACAACACATGGGCGGCTGCCTTTGGGTGGTTTCCCACTAGAGATAAAGCATTTTAACAAAGACTTAATTATTTCTGACATCTTGACTTTTTGACTTTCTTGAAGGTTCTTGGACATTCTTGATTATTGTTGATATCTTGACTTCTTGACTTTCTTGAAGGTTCTTGGACATTCTTGATTATTGTTAATATCTTGACTTCTTGACTTTCTTGGAGGTTCTTGGACATTCTTGTTGATATCTTGACTTTCTTACAATTCTGGAAAATGGCATGAAGGAAGAATGCCTTCACAATCATCTTCATTAAGTGGTGTGAAATCTCCATAAGGGTCTTCATCTTCGTCTACTTGAGATAGTGCTTCAAGTAAATGTTTGCGCATCTCAGCTTTTGAAGAAGCTCCTGCCAACTTGGACTGTAATTGTGACTTGGAGAGTGGAAAATCTGAAGAGCTTGGTGCAGTTATTCTTGATTGTTGAGGATGACTGTGTAACCATGCTGTTACTCCTGCCTTAGTGGCTTTGTCAAATTGAAGGTTGACCCACCATTTAACTTTGAATTTTCTGGAAAATGCTGGTAATGGATGGAATATATATATATATATATATATATATATATGGGTCCCACTCGCTACCCTAAGCTTTACCCTACTCTTTAACAAACATGTTTTGTCCTACATGGGTTAGAAGTTTTGGAATAGGCTG
>NW_028237271.1:0-33772 GCF_017979445.1 Akebia trifoliata
GTAACCAACGTTACTCACCCTTTCCTTCATATTTTTTAGTTTCAGCACTTGCAGTTACCGAGACAGGCGCAGAGTCGTTAAGTGAGGAGTATCTGATCGGTCAGATCGACGATCAGGGTTTATTGCTTGGTGAGAACTAGGGCTACACCCCTTAGTGATGTCAATTTCGTCCAAGATGTATGTAGATTTTGGAGTTGAGTGTTAGGCTTATGTTAGAGTGAGAGTACTTTTTGAAATCCTGTATATTGTGAACTTCCGTACTCTGATATACTCATGTGTTAGATATTTTTCAGTTTTCCGCTGTTCTTTTTCGTATTGCCTTTATATATATAGTCAGAATTTGTGGTATATCAGATTAAGATGTTTTCGAGTTTTGTGGAACACTAACATAAACAGAGAGAGTTATGCCCAAATTTCGAGGTACCACCTAGTACCTTGGGATTTGGCCTTGGAATTTGTGTTAGTGTTTGGCGGGGCGTCACAGTTTCCTTTTTCATTTTTTTTAGTTTCAGATCCAAAGCTTGGTGAGACAGGTGTAAAGCACGAGTGAGGATTATCTAGTAAGTCAGATAGACGGCCATAATCTTTTTCATGATAAGCACTGGACTATACCTAGTGGCATCAGGTTGTTCAAGTAGTAATGTAGATTTTTATTTTCTAACGTTAGGAATTTTGTTAGAGTGAGGAATGTTCATATAATCCTATATATAAATTTCTTCTTCCGCACTGTGATTTATCATACGTTATTAGATGTATATAGGCTTCCACTATTATTCTATTTTGTATATATATATATATATATATGCAGGATTTAGTATATGTTGTTTATCAAGTGCAGGTTTTTAGCGTCTTGGACTGCTAACATAAATAGAGGAGATCATGCCAAAATTTCAAGGTGCCACCTAGTACCTCGAGATCTGAAATTGACTTTGTGTTAGCGAATGGCGGGGCGTTACAATAACCTTGGCTGAGTAATATTTTTTTAAAATTATCCCCCAGATTTGGGTGGCCTCTTAACAGTTCATTTAGTAAAAGAGAAATTCATGGTACTCTCTGGACCTAATCTCACGTTTATAATGTTTTTGAAATACTAAAATTACCATTTTCTCACCTTCTTCACTTAGGGCGTGTTTGATGCAAGGCAAATCCTTTGCCACCATTTGAACACATCATGACAAATTTTGCAGAACATTATTTTGTTGTTTTAATGATATAAAAAATAACAAAATAATAATAATATTTTAATTTAACTTTTGTCATAAGTATATAAAAATTATAATAAAATCTTTCATAACGGTATAATTTTTTTACGAAAAATTTGAAAGAATCTTCTTTTATAAAAAGTTCATTTTAACATACAAGCAATGAGGGTATGAATTAAAGCATTGATCAAACCAAACATATTAAAATGATAATTGTAGTAGCAATGAAAACATATTGGGTCTGAACGACTCCAAACATAACCCATAACACATAGGACAAAATGCAACATCATTACATCGGCATTGCAAGCATTGGCAAACAACACAACAAATTTGTAAAAAGAGAGAGGAGGGGGGTTGGATGAAGTCGTTTGCTTTATTGCAATGGAATACGAAGGGAATGGTGTAAAAAGTTTAAAATATAATATTTTTATTTCTTTTTATTTTCAGTATAGATTTTCCTCCCGCTTTGGAAAATCTGACACGCAGGCAAATCGATTTCCACGCGAATTTAATTTCTTTGTTGTGTCCAAACAAGAAAATGACCATTTTCCATAGGATTTTCCACACAATCAAACATGCCCTTAGGGTTTCCAATGGAGATTGCAATCATTTTTTACGATCTTTGATCATTTTTTAAGATCTTTGATCATGAATGACAAATGGAGAATGATATTTTCTTAATTTTGAACATTTAGATGTATTTTTTAGCCAAATTTTTACCTAAACATGCACCACATTTCGACTATTTACCAAAATGGTAAACTATTGCAATTAATTCTAAAAACGATAATTTACCGTTTTTGACAATAATATTTTTACTAAATCGGTAAAAACAGTAAAAAAAATTATTCCAAAAATACCCTTTTTAATTTTTGATTGAAATTACAAATAAATCCTCGTCTCCTTTTTTGTTGTCATTTGTATTGGGTTTTTGTAGAGGCAGAATTTCACTCTACCTCGAGATACTCTTCCAAGAACATTAGCTCGGTGGGACCTGCAATAGGACCACTCTGATGATCAACTTAGAATCAATACCGAACTATTAAGGAGTTCTCAGAGTTAAAATTTTCTAACCTTTAGTTTGAATTGCTTTTGGGTATTTATAAGAATCCTGACTAGTGGATTTCTTGAGATATTGGTAATGATTAATGTCATAGTTGCTACACCTGCCCTCTGACCTGACAACTACAGGAGTTGGCACAATTGTTCTGACAAGTTTAGGGCAGTTTCGACCGTTCTGTCAGGCTACGCGTTGTCACATCTATCCTCTCGTTGTTAGTGTTATTAGTCAGATCACCACCCAACTCGGTATAATACGCTTTACTCAGTAGGTCGGATATTATTTCTCAAGGATGCCACGTGTTAGTAGCTCCGAGAATTGCCTTCTACGGTTTCCATCAAATAATTTCTATGAAGTTCGAAGGATTTGAATTGAGGTATGCAACCTCCCTCTCTTTCTCTCTCTCTCGCTCTCTCCCCCTCTCTCTCCATTGTGGAGATCGTGAGAAACTTACAAATTTCTCTGTCGTTGTATCTCTCTGTTGTGGAGATCGTGAGAATAGTTTCGATGCAAGTCTCTTTTTATCTCTCTCTGTTATAGAGATCATGAGAAATTTAGATCGAAACTGTATATGTGTTTTGAGGTATTCGAACCCTAGATTGTAAATTTGATTAGGTACAATTAGGATTTTGATTTTTGAAATGTTTAGGATCGATGTAAATTTTATCATTATAAGATTTAATGACTAATTTTCTAGATTGATTTGGATTTATTAAGGTTTCATGTTTGGATAAGTTCAACCATGGAAGGATTTATTGGTTCTCTAGAGTTGTATTAGATTTTTAATGTTTAAAGAAATGCAATGATATTTTTTCATTATTTTACTTTATTAAAATTCAATTGTTAAAATTTAGTAGAATTTTGGATGATATTTTTCTCATGACTTAAAACCACAATTGTTAGTATCTTAGAGCTTGATTATCATGTTGCATTTAATGTGTTCGATATATTGCGTTTTAAAGTTTCGATAGAATGTGTACTATTTTTTTCATGTATTTTTATATATTTCCTATTTGGTTAGAAATAATCTCACTCTTAGTAGGAAAATACCATACGCAAGGAGAATTTAATAAATGGAAAAAAAGAAGATTTCGTTGATATACTTTCATTATGGAGAGATCGTAAACCCATTTAGCGGGTTTAAGTACAGTGATAAATGCAAGATTAAGTATGTTGGACATGATATTTAATTTAAAATATTAAACGACATGATGTATGAAGTCACTGCATGTAGTCAAGATGAAATTATTTTGAAGTTAAAATACTTGTATAGAATTAACCCTCCATTCGTTGAGACAGATATAAAAAACGATATAGACTTGGAATATTGGAAGATTCCCAAACCATATACGTTTTCATTACGAAATTTCAATGCCTTGTTGAAATGGAAAATGATACCAACTATATGCATGTACGTAATATGTTTGAAAATAGGTATGGGACATCATGAGCTCGTATCTATCATATTAAAAAATTTATTTGTTATATTTTATTTGTGGTTAATACAAATGATTTACGATTTTACACATGCAGAAGGGAAAAAAACGTTAGAATCGATCGAAGTTGTTGAAAATAGAAAGATGTGCAATTAGGTTCATTCTTTCTTTAATTTTATTTTAAGTTAAGAACTTGTTATAGTTAAGTTATTGATACAATTCATCTCTATAATGTAATAAGTACTCGCGGAATTCTTTACTAAATTCTCGTAATAATCATTAAATAACTTATCAATACATACCATTGCTTAAATTCTAACTGTATAGACTGACATACAGTCCTTAGATAGGGAATCTAAAAATTCTAATTTCTTAATTTTTATGTCCAATATTGCAATGACCCAATGAGCGTTTACGTGAATATGAAAAAATACATAGCGATTAATAACAATGTGAGAATATGATATAATTTAACAATAAAATAAATATACGGAAGTATGAGCCAAAAAAAAAACAACAAATCTTATCACAATATATTATAAGATATTTAAGATAGCTAGGTCTGGTAAACACTTTAAGATTTTTATTTAGTTTGAATTTTTTGCCCGACATACTCTCAAAATTGTTCAATAAGATCTTACCCACTAATCAGGCAGAGTAATCTTGTTGAGCTTCTTTAAGTAATACTTACACCGATTAATACAAAATGTATTATAAAGATATATAAATCTAACTTAAAGATATGTAAAGGATGAGTTTATGTCAATTAGACGTACAATATACATTGGACTAAAGAAATGACATTTGAGGAAATGATCTGGATGTTGTAACTATTTCCTTTTAAGAAACTTGCAATATCCATTGATTATCTGTGTGTGGCAACAAAGTTAGAGACATATTTATTAGTTTCAGAATTGTCAAAAAAATTAGAATTTAAATATAGAAAAATATTATCTGATCATCCAACCACCCAGCCCCCTAAGTGAATCAATATATGCGCTCAGAATACAATACCCGTCATTCAAATTTATATCAGCATGATGTAAATTTATCAATGTTAATTCTTCACTAGTAAGATACTTGGAATCATGAAAATAATTACAAATGCAGCTCTACAAATTAGAACGTAAAATAATTACATTTCATTTATAATAATATTAGAACAAACATAATTAAAATGAAATCTGAATCACACATATATCTCACTTCAACTTCTTGCATATCTTTTTTTTTTGTGTATCTAAGGGTGCATAGGGTGGTTTCAAATATACTGAAGGTTTGACATCCCTCTTAGGCTTTCCAAAGTTCATGGAATACCCACCCTCCTACAAGAAATGACAACACTGCATAAATTACTCGTGCTCGTATGGTACTTCACACCTTTAAAATATGAAGTTAATACTTACGTATGGTATCCAACTGATTATATTTAAATTGATCATGACATAACATTTCAAATAATATATTTTTTAAAATTTATACACCTTGTTTGCTAAAGATACCAATCGATACGAGGATAAGAAATTTCATTTTATCTTAACAATTTCGACAACATATAATAAGAACTTGTAAATGTGTATAGATATACATTTAAAATCAAAGAAATCGATTGAAATTCTTACAACATAAAATAAATATACCGAATAGATTCCAAAAGGGGTATTGTAAGACAAACGACCACATACCTTTTGATCAAAATCTGATTATTTTCCCTTAACTAAATTGTCGATGTCTTCTGACTCTAGCTTTATAGAAGGAAATGTAAAAAATAGAAGTTAGAGGGATATTATTGAAGAGGTGTTTATTATATAGATAACAATTTTCTAACTAATAACATATAAGTCTAAAAATTAGAGAATACATGAAGTCGGATGTGAATGATTTTTTCTACATTAAAATTTTAAATATTAAGTATATACTATCAACGTCGAATTTGAATTTTAGTTTTTGTTTATTATTGAGATAATTAGATTTGAAAATATTAGGCAAACTATGTCCATAATCAACCTTAGTAGATAGTTGAATAAAAAGAAATAAGAAATGATCATAAAAAACCAATTCACATGAAATATTTTTTAAACATTTTTAACATTGTTCATGCAAGGTACGTTGTACTTCATGGAGGAAGAGAATGATACTTCAAGTGACTGGTTCATTGGCATTGATTCAGATGTCTTTTTAGCATCGATTTTAATTTTCTTTTCATTAGGTGGATACTCATTTATGGAAGCATTTGTGAAGGGAGATGCCTTGTGTATACCAAGAGAAACAATAGAGGCCATTATTGGAAGCGATGACTTGGGTATACTTTAAAGATCGTCTGAGCCCTTGGTAGGGGTTGATGCTTTAGGCATATTTGAGGGATCTCAGAGGTGTTGGTCTGGAAAAACAACTTGATTTTTGATGGTGCAAAGTCAGAAGCTTTGTCGAATTTAACGTTGTACTACTAGATATTAAAACAATCATTCATAATGATTTCTAAGTAGATGTAACCTATTGTGTGGATTTATCACATATAGTAGAGGGACAATATCTTAAGGCTAGATTCATTATATGACTTCAAACATTTGATGTCCTTTTTCAACTAACTAATCCATACCTTTCTCTCTAATCAAACAACCACCATCAACCAATCAACCAATCTCATCACCACACTTTTTCATCACATATGCCACATGGCATCATCCCTTTCTCCTCCCAAAATCCAATCAATCAATCTTTTACACTACCCATCCCTCCAAATCTAAAACACCTTACCTCTTCCATCAATCAAACACCCAACACCTTACACCCCCATTCTCCCATCAACCATCACTCATCTCACCCCACCAAACACTCTACCCAAATGGATTTTGGTAAGATCCAAACCATTTGGGTTAAAACACAACCCACTTTCATCAATACACAAATACCCTCACTCTTATTCTAAATTGCAAACCTTTTACCCTAAAACCTATGCCATTATCATTATTTTCAAAATTTAACCCCATTATACCCCCAAGCCTCCTCCCAACTCTTATAAATACTCCTCCCTCCCCCCAAAAAGGGTTACCAAGTATTACCAAGTCCCCCCAAGAAAAAAGTCTACTCTCTCTACTCATCCTCACTACTCTCTCATATCATATTCTAAAAAAGAAAACTTCACTCTCAACTCACTAAGGGCTCAAAAGAACTCAAAAGGAAGAAGTAGAAGAAAAAGAAGAAGAAGAAAAGAGGATCAAGGATACAAGGTGGGTGCAACCAACACCCCCCTCCTTTCTCTCTACCCTCTCCTTTTCCCTCTTCTATCACCCCCTCTTTTCATTTTATTTTAAATGGGTTGAGCATGATCGGACCCCATGGCTAAAGGGTCTAAAAGGGTCATTTCCATCGATGAAATGACCCTATGATCAAGAAAAGCGAATCCCTATCTTGGGTACAAAATGCACACACGTGACACTCTATTTTCCAATTATTCTCTAAAATCAAAACGATCAATTTGTGTTGAGGTTACCGCCATTTGACAGGGAGAAAAGGGTGCCTAATACCTTCCCTTTTCTCCAACCGAGCCGCTTACCCGAATCCCTAGGTTTGATCAATCCCTATCCAACGTGAGTCACTACATGCCAAAAATGACATTTTTTGGAAAATATACATCGGATGACCATTCACACCCACTTACAACATGGATAGTGGCGACTCCAAATCTTAGTAGATGTGGCCGTCGTAACGACGAAAATCACGTATCTACAGCTGGCGACTCCACTGGGGATCTTTGGTTCATCCCTCGTGACAAACTCGGTCATTTTGAAAAGAGAAAAAAATAGATTTTTCTTTTACTAATGTTGTGTGTTGGTTGTTGTTTGTGTGTTTTTCTATTTTGAGTTTTCATTCCGATGATCACATTGTGATATTTACTTACATTTTTGTTTTGCTTCATTATGATATTTGTAAGGGGGTCGATGAAAAGCAATGAATAAAAATGCACATGTGCACTTGCGAGCATAGCCTCACTTCTGAGCCACCCCACCCTCAATATATATAAGCCCCGATGCTTAGTAGTTCTACAACTTGAGATCGTTATTTCAAGTGTCGGGAATGAACATATCAAATCCGATCACCAACCAACGACGTGTGTACTTCGATATGCATCGAGGTTTGAAGATCAGGTAGCCGTAAAGCCACCTATGAAACTCATGCATGTGCCCGACTAGATGAGTTAGGAGACAAATTTAATGTTACATCGACCCCCAAAGCAATGTTGTATGCAGTTATTGTGGTCAGGCCTAGAAGCCCAAGTTGTAAGTCCAAAAGTGGCAATTAGATCATAAGTATATTTTACTCTCATTTTATATCCCCTTAGGTAAAGGGGAGGGAATGCTTGTTGCATCATGTTAAAAAAAAAAACAGAGAACAAAAGACCCAAAAACAGGGGAGACATGGAAACTAGGGGCAAAGAAATAGTTCTTTAAAAATTCCAGAAACTGGATTTCATTCTGGTCCATGTCCATGGCACGGATGGACCAAAATGTACTTCATCCGTGTTGGTAACACGGTTGAAACAATGACTACTTTAACCGTGTTTTGAGCACGGTTGAAACAGTGAATGTCTCATCCGTGCCCAAAACATGGATCACATAATGAGTATTACATCCGTGCCATTAACACGGACCCGAGTGAACTCGACAGTCCATTTTGAAGGGGCCCACTTACAATTGATCAAACATTGATGACCATTAAAAAAAAAAATCAAGTTTTGGACAAATTAAATAAAATGGATCGTTGTTAGTCAATGTTCTCGAAAATAAAAAAATGAGAAATAAAAAAATTTAAAAAAAAAAAAAAAAAGGGAAGAATTTACGGATTTTCCAACTCAAAACAATTTTGTTAACCGGGCCCCCATGTGTATCCATTTAAACCGAGCCCACGATCCAAACCATTCCAACTGGGTCCACGACCCAGATCCAATCTAACTGGGTCCACGACCCAGATCCATTTTCGATTGGGCCACGACCCAGATCCATTTTCGATTGGGCCACGACCCAGATCCATTTCAATTGGGTCCACGACCCAGATCCACTTGCAGCTGGGTCCATGACCCAGATCCAATCCAACTGGGTTACGACCTAGATCCATTTCAACTGGGTCCACGACCCAGATCCATTTTCAACTGGGTCCACGACCCAGATCCACTTGCAAATGGGTCCACGACCTAGATCCATTTTAAATCGAGTCCACGACCCAGATCCACCTCAACAGGCCACGACCCAGATCCATTTGCAACAGGGTCCACAACCCAGATCTAGTTTAATTGGGCTCGCAACCTAGATCCAAACCCTTTTCAAGCAGGATTTAAAACCCAAGTCTGTATCAAATTTCAAACCAAGTTCATGATATAACAAAGATAACAATCGATCAATCGACTCAAATACATTCAACTTTCAAAAATAACAAAAAAAAAAGTTTTCAAAAAAGCACCAATTGTAGTCCTTGATCAAAGTCGGTGCTAGAAAGATCTTACCCTGTTGATACGAGGGGGATAGACTATGTCTATTCAGGGAACAAGGTGATTTAAGTGTGCCATTGTGCGCCGCCTCTTCCTTGGAGATCTGCTTGGTTGGTGGTGATTTCATAGAACTGAATTGCAAGGTACCAAAAACATGGGTTATTCCAACTCAATTTATTTCAGAAATCACTTTTCAAAATGTTTTTCCGACTCCGTGTCAAGGCCAGTTCCGTGCTGATGAAATTACTTTTCAAAAGGTTTTCTCGACTCCGTTTCGATGCCAGCTCCGTGCTGATGAAATTATCTTTTTCAAAATATTTTTTCGACTCTGTGTCGATGCCAGCTCCGTGCTGATGAAATTATCTTTTTCAAAATGCTTTCCTGACTCCGTGTCGATGCCAGCTCCGCGCTGATGAAATTATCTTTTTCAAAATGACTTCCCGACTCCGTGTCGATGCCAACTCCATGCTGATGCCAACTTCGTGTTGATGCCGACTCCGTGTCGATGCCAGCTCCTTGCTGAGATAATTTTCCTTTCAAAATATTTTCCCGACTCCGTGTCGATGTCAGCTCCGTGCTGATGAAATTACCTTTCCTAAAATATTTTACCGACTCCGTATCGATGCCAGCTCCGTGCTAATGCCAACTCCGTGTTGATGCCGACTCTGTGTCAATGCCAGCTCCGTGCTGATGTAATTCTTTTGCAAAACATTTCACCAACTTTGTGTTGGTGCCGGCTCCGCGCCGAGAAATTACTTTTTCACTAAAACTCATAATAAACAACTTTACCCGACTTAATAAAACATCATGCATCTCTATTTTTGTAAATAAAAAAGTAACACTTGGTTGTTTGTACCCACAGGTGGCCAAGCGAAAGAAATACAAGCAGCCAGAAGTGCCTCCATATTTTCTAAGATCATCTACAGTCACCATGAGTTCGTCTGAACCAGGCAACCCCCAATAACCGAAACGTCTGGTATCGATCCACAAATCACAGCACAACTAAAGATAATTGAGAGGCAAGAAAAGATAGTAAGTACTGTGTTAGCCAATGCCAGCATCCTACAAGCTCAAACGATACAGCAGCACGCATCCGGGCCGAATCAAGAGTTACCCGAGCAGCTTCCACTGGGACCTCAAACCCCAATGCCACTGCAGTGCCAGAATACCAGGGGCCTCCACTCTATATCCCACAGAATCGACCACCCCTGTGGTTATTCCTGACGACGAATGTGAGTACAAGCTACGGAGGCCAAAAGCGCAACAGATGAAAAACTGGCTTAGTAGATCGATCTTTACAGGAAGAGATGAGGAGGATGAAGGGTCTCAACACTATGAGCGGAACCCGATTCATGCACCTGTGCTTCTACCCCAATGCTCAATTACCGACCAAGTTCAAGTGTCCGGAGTTTGAAAAATATAACGGAGTAGGGTGTCCACTGTCGCATCTGAAGTTGTATTGTGGATCCATGTGTCAGTATGGCGAGGATGATAGGTTATTGGTGCAACTGTTTCAGAGGAGCTTAACAGGGCCGGCACTCAAATGGTTTTCTGGGTTGGATCACTCACTCATTAAGAACTGGCAGGACTTAGCCGAAATGTTCTGGCAAAATTACCGGTTCAATACTGTGTGGGGCTAGATCGAAACGACATGGCCAAAATGACAAGAAAGCAGAGGGAAACGGTGAAAGAGTATGCACAGAGATGGCGAGAGTCCGCCTCACAAGTGAGGCCCGCAATGACAGAGCGAGAGATGAATACTACGTTTATCTCGACACTAGGGCATGCCTTCTATACTCATCTGGTAGGGCACACCACAGGCACATTCTCGAATCTAGTACAAATGGCGGATCGGATTGAGGATGGGATCCGAACCGGTCTAATATTTGACTTCACGAGTCTAGGGGCAACTACAGGAATCCTTTTTCAGAGAAAACCAGTACCTATAGGAAAGAAGAGGGAAGAAACCCAGGTCAATAACGTGCAGCCGAATTGACCCCTCTTCATCCCTTCACCAGCACCGAGACCACAAGCACTGTCAACTTCATGGGCACCAGCACCGCCAATATGGAATCCTCCACCTCAAAACCAATTCAGGTCAAATCCTCCACCAGTTGCACAGCAGGCACCACTATACGGACAAAACCAGCAAGCACGACCCAATAGAGTAAACCGAGTGTTTACCAGGTTACCCATGATACTGTCAAAATTACTGCCAATCTTACTCAGGGGTGAGTATCTTACAAAACATCCGCCAAAGGCCAGGATACAACCCTAGCCTGTTCTGTGAATTTCACATGGGTGCGCCAGGGCACTTTACAGACCAATGCTGGCAACTCAAGCATCAAGTACAGAACCTAATTGATAAAAAGGCTCTCATCCTAGATGGGCCTGCCAACCCGTCCCAACAACAGAACATCAATCAAAACCCCCTAACTACTCACAACGGAGAAGGGAATGGGCATAGGGTAAATGTCGTTTGCGGAGAACTCGACTTCAATCCTTCGGATCTGATAGCACCTATCGGGGTAAAAGTCAGGGTCCACTTAACCCAGGAATCAAGGACGTCGACGGTTAACACAGTTAACCATCATGCAACAAATCCATCACAAAATG
Source organism: Akebia trifoliata (assembly GCF_017979445.1). Lineage (NCBI taxonomy): Eukaryota > Viridiplantae > Streptophyta > Magnoliopsida > Ranunculales > Lardizabalaceae > Akebia > Akebia trifoliata. Next base: position 11,803 of record NW_028237271.1, read on the forward strand.
CACTACCACCACTCAGAATGGCTGACCTCACCATCCACCCCATTCATCAAAATACTACTACCCGACCACCCTTAGTTATACCTTATGGATTACCCCATCATCAAAAGTCGACCCGGCCTCCCCTTGTTATACCCTACACACCACCACATTCTCAAGGATCAACTCGACCCCCCCTTCACATACCATACACTTCGTCTCCACGTCCACTGCTCGTCATTTCATATATTCCGTCAGCTCCTCACACAACTCCTCCTACTACCACTACCTCCAAATCGTCACCACCACCCCTCATCCTCAATATGAAATCCGATCCAGCCCCCATAACCATACGTTCGCCTAAACCATTCCCCTATAGCTCAGATCAGGCAGTTTCTTGGAGCTATGAGACCATTATCACCACAACCACGGGGGCCGAAGCAATGTAAAAAATAATAGTGGCTGATATCGGCCATATGACAAGGGCAGGAAAATGCCAAAAATTGCCAAAAAATGGGAGAAACATCAGGGAAGATGACGAAGAGACAGCAAAAGAAGGGACAGATGAAGAAAAAAGGAAAGTGAAAGGAAAGGGTAAACTGTATAAGGATGAGAAGACGGAAGAAAAGGTGAAAGTTACAGACAAAGAAGCTGCAGACTTCGTTAAGCTCGTTCTCAAGAGTAAGCATAATATAATGGACAGATTGAACAAACAGCCAGCTCAAATCAGTATCCTGGGACTGATGCAAAAATCGAAAGAGCACCAGGAGGCATTGCTGAGAGTTCTGGGAAAATCACATGTACCTAAAACCACGACACCATCACAGTTGGAACAAATAGTCGGTCAAATCGTGGCCCCTAATCTTATTATTTTCACAAAGAATGAATTTACGCCTGAGGGAACGGGGCACGTTGAACCACTGAACATCATGGTCATATGCAAGGGCATGATGGTTGCCAAAGTGCTGATTGATAATGGCTCAGCACTTAACGTCTGTCCGCTTGAAACCTTCCAGAAACTTAACGCTGATTGGTCACATGTGAAACCCAACAACAAGGTTGTCCGAGGCTTCGACAGTTCGAGAAGGGATTCCCTGGGAGAGGTGGATTTACCTATCACGATAGGTCCTTACACCTTCGAAGTAACATTTAAAATCATGGAAATACCAACGTCATTCAACCTGTTACTGAGCAGACCTTGGATCCATATAGCCGGAACTGTACCCTCTTCTTTACACCAAAGAGTCAAATTCATCATGGGACAGAGAATGATATCAGTACTGGCAGAGAACTTGGTCCCAGCTGGGAGAGCTCCAGATGTGCCATTCATCGATATCAAAATGACAAAGGACAAGGCACTTTACCATTCATACCAATTCGCTGTTGTCAATCATATCGAGAAGGGGAAAGAGAAGGTGAAGGCAAAGCTATCAAGAACAAACCTGATGATTGGTCGGGTTATGAAAAGGGCAGGTTATTGACCCAAGCAAGGGTTAGGACCAGGAGGAAGAAGAAGAGCTACACCGATCGAAGCAAGGAAGCATACTCCTTATTTTGGTCTAGGGTTTAGGCCCACAAAAAGGGGTATTGCAGAAATGAATGACAAGAAAAAGAGCTTCGACTAGCGAGAAGGCAAAACTGTTAACCAAATGTCTAGAATCTAGGCAGAATTCCACATATCAGTGTTAGCTTCCCAAAATCACATACTAGACCCGACAGTTCATCAGAACCACAACCAGCAAAAAGGCCAAAAGTGGTAAAATCCAAACCTGTACACATTCAAGAAGGCCCAGTCGTCGAGTCCCAATCATCCTTCGTAGAAGGCATTGATGTACTATTCAAGGGGGATTCTGATGAAAGTCCATCAGAGACCACTCTAGAATCCACCCAAGTGGAAATCACTATAAGCCACAAGAAAGAATAACCATTTTCTATGGGCATTGACTGGGCATCAGTCGTCATCCCACCAAGTTTGGGAGAGACTATGCCCCAATCTGACAACCATCAAGCGGAGATCATGGTCATCTCCGAACCACCATCCAAATCATCCAACGAATCACTTGCTCATCTCATCCGCCCCCTCAGAGAAGGGAAGACATTGCACAACTGGGAAGAATTCCCATTGATACTTGAGGCTGTTGAGGCCTCCAAAAAAAAATGCGGTTAGGCAACATTAATTTGCCCGAGGATCATAATGAGCCCTCGTCCTCGGGTAAAGACTATTTTGGGGGCTCCTTATCTTTATTAACAAGTTTGCATGATTGTTCTTCTTATTTCAGGTATCTAGAAAATTACAAAAAATAAATATTTCTCAAAAAGCAAAAAAATTAAAAATTTCTCAAAAACCAAAAAAATCAAAAAACTTTTAAAATCGCAAAAAAATAGATATTTTTCAAAACCTAAAAAAAGAGTTTTCAAGAAATCTGTCTTCGTCAAATGAGTACTTAGATAAAACATAATTTGAAAGGGGCGAGTATGATTTCGATCTTAAACTCGATTTCGACCTCATGGGGATCGAAGAAGAATTTGAGGACGAAATGGAATACCCACTCAAAGAAATCAAAGCCTTGGTAGAACGTCACGAGAGAGGTGTTCAGCCAAATATCGAGGATACAGATTCAATCAATCTTGGTACCGAAGAGGACCCACGAATCGTTAAGATCGGAGTCTCATTGACGTCGTAACAAAAGGAGAAAATGGCTGAATTCTTACGAGAGTATCAAGACGTATTCGCTTGGTCATATAGAGATATGCCTAGGTTAGACACAGATCTGGTCGTCCATAAACTACCCATTGCTTCCGGAAGTAAGTCAATCAAACAAACACTGAGAAGACTGAAGCCAGAATGGACCCTCAAGGTTAAAGATAAGGTCATGAAGCAGTTTGAAGCAGGGTTTCTTACACTTTCTACTTACCCGGAATGGCTAGCTAACATTTTACCAGTACCCAAGAAGGACGGAAAAGTATGCATATGTGTTGACTACCGAGACTTGAACAAAGCCAGTTCTAAGGATGATTTTTCACTACCACATATCGACACTCTAGTCGATAGTACAGCAGGGCATGGCATGTTTTCGTTTATGGATGGTTTCTCAGGCTATAACCAGATAAAAATGGTAGAAGAGGATCAAGAAAAGACTGCATTCATCACACCGTGGGGTACTTTCCACTACAAAGTCATGCCATTCGGACTGAAAAATGTAGGGGCGACTTACCAACGGGCAATGACCGCATTATTCCATGATATGATCCATAAGGAAATGGAGGTCTACGTAGACGACATGATTGCTAAATCTGACATTGAAGAAGACCACCTGGTAAATCTCAAGAAGTTTTTCAACAGGCTGAGGAAGTACAGCTTAAGGCTAAATCCGACAAAATACGTGTTCGGGGCAACATCAGGCAAGATACTGGGATTCATCGTCAGCAGAAGGGGCATTGAAATAGATCCAGCAAAGACTAAATATATCCTCGAAATGAAGGCACCTGTCACAGAAAAAGACGTTTGGGGCTTTCTGGGGAGAATACAGTATATCAGTCGGTTTATAGCACAATTGACGCCTATATGTGAACCGGTATTCAAGCTACTGAGGAAAGATACGCCGAAGAAGGGGAACAAAGACTGTTAGGAAGCATTCGACAAAATCAAGTAATATTTGCTCAATCCACCAGTCCTAGTTCCTCCTATGCCAGGGCGACCTCTACTGATGTACATCTCAGTACAAGAAACATCTATGGGGTGTGTACTAAGGCAACATGACGCATTAAGACAGAAGGAACAGGCCATCTATTATCTCAACAAGAAATTTACCGAGTATGAGGCAAAATATTTGACACATGAGAAGACTTACTGTGCGTTAGTCTGGGCATCTCAACGACTACGTCATTACTTGCTCAGCTACTCGACAATGCTTATAACTAGGATGGACCCCCTGAAGTACCTTTTCGAGAAATCGGCATTAACAGGTCACACAGCGAAGTGGCAATTATTATTATCTGAATTCGATATTACCTATGTCACTCAAAAGGCCATCAAAGGGCAAGCCATCGCCGACCACCTCGTCGAGAACCCATTGCTTGATTACGAGCCATTGAAGATGAACTTCCCGGATGAAGCCATACTATTCACCTAGATTGAAAACGATGATGATGACGAAGAACCAGGCTGGAAAATATACTTCGACGGAGCAGCCAATTAGAAAAGGAATGGAATAGGGGCAGTCTTAATTAAATCAGATGGATCCCACGTGCCAATCGCAATCAGGTTGAAGTTTCAATGCTCTAACAACGAGGCTGAATAAGAAGCATGCATAGCAGGGTTAAAAGCAGCACTAGATCTCGAGGTAGATGAGATCGATGTTTTTGGGGATTCAAGCTTAGTAGTTTATCAGACGACTGGAAAATGGAAGACTCGAGAACAGATACTGGTCCCTTACCACGAGTATCTAGAGGAACTAAGCTCACACTTCAACAGAATCTCATTCACATACATGCCAAGAGCTAAGAACTAGTTCGCCGACGCACTAGCTACGCTTGTTTCCATGATTAGTATTTCAGAAGATCTGGTCATCGACCCAACTGAGATTGGAATTCAGGACGAGCCAGCCTATTGTCTACCCGTCGAAGTTGAAGAATCCGAAGAAAAGCCTTGGTACTCAGACATCAGGGCATATCTCGAAAATCGAACCCTTCCCTCAGAGGCAACGCCAAATGACAAAAGGACTATCCAGAAATTGGCAGGACAATTCTTTATCAGCAATAACATTCTATACAAGAAGTCGCACCACGAGGTCTTACTCCGATGCGTCGCAGAAGCAGAAGCAAAACAATTAATCGAAACTGTACATGGTGGAGTCTGTGGACCTCACATGAATGGTCATATGCTAGCAAAGAAGATTTTGCGAATGGGATATTACTGAACAACAATGGAAAGTGACTGGTATCAGCATGTTCGCAAATGCCATCTATGCTAGATCTACTCCAACAAGATTAATGCTCCGCTTTCAGAGCTACATAATATGACCACTCCTTGGCCCTTCTCACTCTGGGGAATGGACGTTATCGGGCCAATCTCACCTAAAGCTGCAAATGGGCATCGCTTCATCTTAGTGGCTATCGACTACATCACCAAGTGGGTAGAAGCTGCTTCGTACGCCAACGTCACAAAAAGTAATGTCCTGAAGTTTGTCAAAAATGACATTGTTTGTAGATATGGGCTTTTCAACGGGCTAGTAACGGATAATGCCAAGAACTTCAAGAACAGAGATATGATCAAGATGTGCGAAGATTTTCAGATTACTCACCATAACTCTGTACCATACTGTAGACACCCCATTTTTGCACTCGCCTGATTAATCAACTCGTCAACCCGATCGCAACGGTTCCCAATGATGGATGTTTATTTCAATGCTTTATTTTGTTAGCAGATATATTTCAAAAATCCGGATGAGGTATCTCGAACTGACAAAACTTAGAAACCACGCTACGCTAGGAAAATACGACCCCAGAAACATAGAAATCATCATCTTGCAAACCAAAAAGAAGCTTCACTATAAAAATCACAAAAAATGACCAAATTACCAAAATACCCCTAACATCAAAATAACCCAAGAGCCTGCATTACGCTTAGGAAAACCCACTCATACACATAAAACAACAAATCGAAACCAAATAAATTATTTTGCCAATTTTCACAGAATTTGACAAAATTACGAAAATACCCCTCATAAAATTCACGACCATTTCACACAAAAATTTTCATAAATGACAAAAACCAACATTCCCATTAAATTCCTCACGAAAAACTAATTCCAAAACATCCTGGAATATTGAAAACGACTTAAAACGTAAAAAATCCTCTCCGAGGGCAAAACAGTAATTTTACAACTTTAATAATTAAAATTTTCGAAATTAATAAATAAACCATTAAAAAATGTAAAAAGAAACATTAAAGTCAACCAAGTAAGACTAAAGTCAATCAAGAAAGACTAAAGTCAAAGTATTTAAGTCAATCTCATAAGATTAAAGTCAAAACCCTAAATCAAAACACTAATCAAGTCAATCTCATAAGACTAAAAGTCAAAACCCTAATCTAAACTAATCAAGTCAATTTCATAAGATTAAAAGTCAAAACCCTAAATTAAAACCCTAAAGACTAAGTCCATCTCATGAGACCAAAGTCTAAACCCTAATTGAAACCCTAAAAGAAACCCTAATGAAACCCTAATTCTCCTAAAAAACTTTATAAATACACTACGTCATAATGCGCCAAAAACGACTGCCCCTACAGTCGTAAAAAGAGTTGTTTTAAAAGGAGTGGTTTTTTAAAAACGACTGTCAAAGACAGTTGGAAAAAACGACACTGAAATAAAGATATAGCGACGGTCACCGACCGTCGCTATATGGTATTTTAAAAAAAAAAAATATTATTTTACACTTGCCACCCTCACATATTATTGAATATTAGAAATACCCTATATTTTGAAATTAATGACCTAGACCCCCATTAACAACATGAAAAGACTCAAATGCCCCTCATATTCAACTTTCATAAATCTAACTAGCAATCCACTTGAATACTGGAAATTGCTTCAAAAAGGGACAACCTGATCCTGCAAAGCAATGAAATTGCTTCAAAAGTAAGCTACATGCCTCCAACATCAGAAATCCACTTGAATGACAAAAGGATGTACGACATGGTGACAAACATGCAAAGCAAAAAAATATATTCTATCCAGAAAAATAAACAATGTTAAGAGCAGATTATAATGATATCAAATCACAATTCTCAAAAAGGCCAATCTCCACTTTTTCTCAAATAAAATCACAATTGAAACCAAAACAAGAATGACCCTTCATCATCGATGTCAATGAATATTGGATTGAATGGTCCAACAGACCAATGCTTCTTGTTTCCTTGCAATGCCTCTTGACCCAACATGTCTATAAATGTACCTTCAATTGGTCTACAAGTATTATAAAGAGCCACTATCGTTGGTACATTATTACTCATAAAACTACTTAAGCTATGCCATTTCCATGTGACCCTACCAAGTATACACACACACATACACACACACATATATATATATATATATATATATATATATATATATATATATATATATATATGGATAAGAAGAACTCAAAAGCAGTACAGTTTTAGCTTGACCCACACCGTGCCAACAATGTGTTCCTACCAACAGGCACACACGCACGGGCACAGGCCTAGCAATCGTTGGGACTGGGTGTAGAAACTAAGTCAGGACTTTGAGAAAGAAAAAACAGACATACAAACCTTAGAGAAAATTTTCATTAAAAAAAATTAAAGAAATTACCTTGAAAAAAGGGTAGCACAATCACATCTATATTATCTTATTCTTGAATGAACCTTGCAGTCTTATTGAACTCCATATCTCTTGGAGCACTTGTCACACTGCTTCAGCTCCCATGGAAGGTTAGGGCCTCTCCTGGGAAGCTGTAAGTTCTGATCTCTTTGAAAGCCTTTGATGTGTATCTCACAAATAAATCTACTTGTGGCAAGTAATCCTTTGGTGATAAAGCCACTTCAGCATCTGGATCTAAAGCAATCAAAATAAAGAAAGATAAAGAACAAGACATTTAACAAAAAAATTTAAGAAAATTGAAGAGATGAAACAAGAATATTACCAAAGTACATCATAAGCAACCAAACGAAGCTTATAACTGAGCAGAATCTCTAACATACAGTTTCATTAGAATAAAAAAAGACAACCAAATTGACCTTAAAGGACATCAAATGCTTGATTCCGCCATGTGTCTCCAACCCTGTGGCCAATCATATTCGAAAGGCTGTGTACTTAAAAAAACAATCAGCTAACTTTGACAAAACAATTCTTAAATCCCATACTCAAATGATAATAATGACAATTAGTTCCACACGTTTAGTAAGCTTATGAGATTATAAATCATATCAAACAGCATGCGGAAGTGAAAACAAATGCATACTAGCTCATCAGAGGTCGACAAAAAACCATGTATTTAAAAATGGCTACACCAATTGCTAAGTAAACAATCATGGTATGATATGAACTTCAATCAAGATGGATTTAATTTTAAGAAAATGAAGTACACTTAAAATTACTATTGATAAGAAGGACAATTAATTTCACCATTTGCACGTAATTCATTTATGAGATTGTTGTAGAATTCTTTGCCCTTTGGATTTATCTCCCCCCTTCCTTCTGCAAGCACCAAAAAGTCAAAGAAATTCATTAAAAGATGCTATTGAAAAAGATTTTTTATCTTTTGCTCGATTGTAATGCCTTGCCAAGTGATTATGTTAGAATATTACATGATGATGTATCTTGAAATTTAAGAATTTTAATTAAGGGAAAAAGGACAATTTAAGAATTTTATCACACAAGATACTAGTTGAAGAACATACTAGGGGCAGTACCTGCTCCAAGAGATGGAGAATCTATACACATCCACTCCCATTTGCTTCATCAACTTCACATCTTCCTGCAATTACAATAAAGTGATAGAGTCAGTATTGGGTACAATCATCGCTGCCACATATTTCAGAAAAAATATCCCTGCAACAGTGGTGTCAACGATTAATTAATGTTCATTTTCCGTTTGGGAAGGAAGGATTGTATCAAATTTTTTCCTTTACTGTATAAACTAAAGATATTAGCTCCTCAAGTGGAACAGAACCATCACCTGGACCAACAAACTTATGTAATACCCCAATAAGCTTGATGGTTGCATATACAGAGTATAAGATAAGCACCTTAGATCATCCCTACTATAAAAAAATAGATAATGAGAATTTAACTTCTTAGAAAAGATACAGCTATAGCAACAACGGAAAAACAAGTGTCATCGGGAGACAAAATGTTTCTTCTATGCACCAAGAATCATAAACTTGAACACAAATATGTGAAATTTTCAGACACTGGAAGTGTCATATTCATACATCCTGAAAGACAAATCAAGACAGCTAGGATAATGTCTAATTTTGTCACCCCAAAATCAAGATGTGTTGGCAAGTTTTACCAACACATCTTGGCATGTGTTCTTCGATGCAAGCAGTTTGGTGCCAACACATCTTCCATTGTTTGCTTGTTCTTCAATTTCCTTCTCCTTGTCGGAGGTACGTCTCCTCCACCTCCTTTTGATAATATATACCATTTATGTTCATTTACAAAGAAAGGCATGCAACCATGACAAGTAGTCTAAGGTGTATCCAGAAAACTCAACTGTATGGTAAAAAAAAATGGGCAGACTACTTCAATGGGACAACCCAAGCGTCATCAAATGGTAGCTTATTTAGCAATCTAGTTACTAAGAAAATGATTGGTGTCAATAGGGGGAGCCATTTGAAGATTGCAATGTTTTTGCAGAAGAGTATAAAACAAATATCACAATCTTTAATGTCATAAATAAATATTTTCAATGAATATGGTAATCTAATCAGATCACAAATATACAATCACTGACATGCATGTGCACCAAGACAAGTATTGCATATATCCTAAAATTCCAATCCCCATTGAATTATTTAAGAACATAAAGCATCAGAACGAAAGGGTAGAACAGAAAACTCACCGCATGAAGTGAGTATTCACCAAAGTGTCATAGAATGGTCGCCACTGAACTTTCAATGACACTAAAAAATGACGGAAAGTTGTTTAAGAATACATTAGTCAATAAACCCAACCAAAAAAGGGCACGTAGATGAACATAAGGATGTAGGAAAAGAAGCAAGTTCAAAGCAATCATGGCTACTGTTTAGATATATTCAAGACTAGAATTGATGTCCCTAAAAATGAGAGAAGTTATCTAAAGCATCCATAAAACCCCCATAGATCCCCTTCAGTCATATAAACAAATAGATTTAAGTACCTGAACATTTTTCTCTCCCCACCCAGGAACAGCACAAAGCAAACGAATCAAAATCTCTACTGACTGGTCAAGGTCTTGAAGACCTTCTACCTCTTGGTTTAGAGACAATTGCTGCAAAAAAACACTACTTATTTACTACAGTAACAATAGTCCCATTAAAAAACAATCAGGGAAAACCTAAATTTCTCCACCAGTATAGTATACCAAAATTTTAATTGTCATCAACAGAGTTTTGTATCATTAAGTGAATAAATAAATAGAAACAAAAGTAATGAAACTTCATAAGAAACTAAATAAGTGACAACCTGTCATGAACAATTTTTTCAAATTTATGGCATTCATTTGAATTGCTCACCGAGCAAGGGCAGCGAATCAAGATACATTCTATCCATGTGAAAACTCTGAAAATTAGTAAACTCACCGCTGAGGTCTGGAGACTTTTCTGGAGGCGGGAAGAAAAGCAGAGGAGTTGTGGAGTCCCAAGAATTCAGAGAGTCCCTTGCCCACATTGGCCTGCCCACACACCAAACCATTAGAGACTAAACAAAACAATCTTGATGCAATATTATATAACTTCTATGGCGGTAAATGCTAAGTGGAATTGAACTAAAAATATATATATAAAATGTTGCAGGGAGACCAACAGAGTAATATATTAAAAGTAACAAGATAATGCACCTCCATTTGCTCTGGGGATTGTATTTTCAGGTGGTGGTCTAAGAGGTGTAGGGTGCATATAATTCAATGTTCTGGGAGGAGGAAAAGACCACCCACGACTCAGTATTTGTGAGGAGGGTGCCCGTTGTGGTGGGCCATAGTAGGAAACAGGTGCATATGATGCCTCAGTGTTCTCACAATGTGCAGGGCCTGTGTGTGAAAGAAGCCATTAATTAATACTCAAAGACAATAGGAATAATAAGACTAAAAAATCAATTGATAAGGCAATAAAGAAAGATCCTACAAATATCAAAAGGGCTAGTAAATATCCAAAGTAGTCGACGAGTTGACACTTGACGTGTCTGGCTGCTGCTGAGGTACATGGTGGTGAAAATGATTTGGCAAACTCTGCTCAATACGAATCACATTGGAAGGTAACCACTACAAGCATTAGCATATGCAAACGACAAAAGTAAAACTCAAAGCTAACAGAAACTGAAAGTAAAAGATACTTACATGTCTAAGCATTAGCATATGCCCAAGTAAAAGATACTCAAGGGTGATAAGTAATGGGGATTGTAGTTAGTGCAGTCATTTGGGTGGCTGTTTTCCATTTCCCCATGTTGTTTACAGCAACGACCTGACAGCAATAACATTCAAGGATTAGAGTACATAAGTAATGCTTTATAGGTTTTGAAACAGTTAAGGCAGTAGAAGAGAGGTATGGGTTGGGAAATTAACCTCAAGAAATTTACTATTCTGAGATGCAGCCCATTCTCTGACAGCAGACATTGTTATCTGCACAAAGGCCATGAAAGCATTAGTGAGACAACAAACCAAAAATGAAATTTAGCAACCTCACCAAAATGTGTTGTCATTCCAAAATTTAAAAGCCTTAAAGACCCTTTCATTGGTTAGTTACCATTAAAATAAATTACCTCGTCAATTCTAAACTGCATTCTTTAATAGGAATTTGTTGTCAATTAAAAACAAAAAAAAAAAAAAACCAAAACAAAAAATATGTGCATATAGTTGATGAATCAATGACATGATGTCACATGTATTAAAAAAAATAGAATAATTAAGTATTTGGATTTTACTAATTTCTTTGTTGATCACATGGTATCATGTTGTTGACTCATCAGCTTAGCACATTTTTTTTTAGTAACATAACACTCGACTGAAAATCATCATCGAACCGAACGAATTGAAGGAAAAACTCCTTACACACACAGGCTTTCATCTAAAAGTTGTGTGTAGATCAACTTCTGGTACTTCTCTTCTTATCATCGTCCCTTGACAAATAATTCAAATGAGAACTAGACAGGAAGCCTACTTTTGATCTTACTTGACAAATAGCTCAAATGAGAACTAGACAAGAAGCCTATTTCCAATCCTACTTTTTTAAGTGATAACGTAACGCTTTACGAAAGAAAGCTGTTAATAAAAGTAACACTGAATTTGAGCAGAGCCAATGTTAATCAGTGGAATTGAAGAAAAAAAAATTTGCAAACAAAATTGAAAAAAGTAATGGATCTTCTAAAATTTTCAGAAAAGAGGCATATTCAGATTACAAATTGATGAATATAAAAGATAATCAGATCTAAAATTAAGCTTAAAGAAGGGTAAGAAAGGTAGGAACTCATGTTCAAAACTAAAATTAAAGAGATGTAAGAGCTAGATCAAGATATAAAACTCCATAACCAAACTCCATCTTATTGTTAAGAACAAAGGATCTAATTGCAGCTTGCAACAGAATCAAACAAAACCCTAAAACATGCTTTAACATTGAAGAAAACGTTTGAAACCCTAAATTAATAAAGGAAAATCAGAGATTCAATAAAAAACTTTAACATACCTGAAGATTCGATCACAAACCAAGCAAAGGGAGGGAGATCGAACAAATCACTAAAATCTTCTATCAAACTCTGATCGATTCTGCCCTAAAATTTGCAAATCGAAACTTGGAGAGAGTCAATCTTAGAGAAAGAGATTCAACAGAGAGAGAGTTGATCTATCTCTCTAGATCGAAACTTAGAGAGTTGATCTTCTAGATCGAAACTTACAGAGAGATAGATTCGACAGAGAGAGATTCGAGAGAAAGCGAGAAGAGCGACGAGAGAGCGACGGAGTCGAGATAGAGATAGAGTTTACTTAGTGAGAGTGAGAGACAGATCAGTGAGAGTGTATCAGTAAGAGTGAGACAGAAAAGAATGAGACGAGCTTCTGTAAACGAAGGTGAGAAAAAAAAATTCGTGTGGCTATTGGCACCCCAACTTTTACTACTTATCGTTGAAACGACGATTAAACGACAGTCTTTAGCAGTCATTTTTAGCGTAATTCTAGAGTCGCCAAAATCTCAATATGACGTAGTGATAGGAGCCTCCACACCCTATTTTCGTATCAAAGAAAAAACCCTAGAAAAAGTAGGTGAAGAAGCCTCCACAACCTCCCCAAAATCCTTATTTTGGAGTCCCAACTCCTTACCTAACACCCCTACTTCGATTTTAGCCTAAAAAACACTTAGAAACCTTTCAAAAACACCCAAAAAATCCACAACAAATTCAAAGCATCTAGATCCAAGAAGGAGATACCTTACCTCGGAGATCAGAAATCAGATCCGGAGACAGAACGAAGCAAGGAGTATGGTACAAGGAGCAGCTTCACCAGATCTGAGGGAATAGAACCTTTGCGTATCGAAGGTAACATTTTTCTATTTTTTTATCTAGGTTTTGGTCATTAGCAATGTAGTCTAACTTGGGATAAGTAGAGACTGGCATTAGCCGGGCGGGGTTGGTGCCTAACACCTTCCAACCCCGTAACATGATCCCCGGATTCAGATTTTCTATAGTAGATTAGTTCATTATCCGTTTTAGAGTCAGTTTGGTTCCTAAACCATAATAACTAGGTGGCGACTCCCAAACCTCAAGGGTCAAAAGCGGATCCGCGTACCCCGCGGATCGAGGGCGCTTTCAGTGGCGACTCCACTGGGAACTATTGAGGATCAAACTTGAAAAACCCCAAGTATGGGAGCATTGCCAAGATGACCTAGTTTTTTTTATTCAGTTCGATTTATTTTATTTATTTTTCCTGTTTATTTATTTTTGTAACTTGACTGTAGATGATTTTGGGTATTGCATTTTTTTTCCAATTAAGGATCACTTTTTGATGACCCCTAAATAATGGAAGATTCAAATTGACATATGAAAATGATGGAATGATGAAGGTTGGGAAAGTAATTTAAAACGTTTTTACAAAATATTTTAGTGAGAATTAAGTCTGGGAACCTCTTAATAATGTAGATCTCATCGAGTAGATTAATTTAGAACCTAAGTTCACTCAATTTCGTTATCGAAAGCCTTAGATATCATCGATGCGAGTTCAATTTGTAAATCTGGAATTATTGCTGAATGAAGGTTGGGACAGCAATGTTAAAACATTTTTACAGAATATTTTAGTGAGAATTAAGTCTGGGAACCTTTCTTAAAACTTAGATCTCATCGAGTAGATTAATTTAGAACCTGATTTCACTCAATTTCGTTATCGGAAGCCTTAGATATCATCGATGCAAGTTCAATCTGTAAATCTGGAATTGTTTCTGAATGAAGGTTGGGACAGCAATGTTAAAACGTTTTTACAGAATATTCTAGTGAGAACTAAGTCTGGGCATCTATTAATAAAATGTAGATCTCATCGAGTAGATTAATTTAGAACCTGAGTTCACTCGATTTCGTTATCGGAAGCTTTAGATATTATCGATGCAAGTTTGGATTATTTTTCCTAATTCACAGAAAATCCGAATTTATCTAATGTTAGCACAATTAATGTTCCTAAGAGTGAGCTCATCTCAACCATTGTCATTCTATCATCAATGTAACATCTATTGGAATCTCGATTTATTTTGGATCACCCAGAAGTGATCATTGATTGGATCTTAAAAATTATAAAAATTATGCCTATTGCAATGTTTGTTTGATTAATTATTATATGCCATGCTCATTAATTGATTTGCCATGATCTTGATAGATATATTTTGATGTGCATGCTTTGATCTTAATCTTGATGTGATGAATTATGTGGGTAATATTCATCTGATATTCATGTTGTGATGGTTTGATTAGGCCTATGGACCCATTTATTTGAAAAGGCCCCGGGCACACCCCACCCTATGTTGCACACACCACATGCACGTTTACTGTTTTGCACACTTACACGTCCTATATAGCCAACGTGGCACTAGTGCGTGGCCTGGTCTCTTCGGAGATGCGATGTCATTCATGAAAACCATAACTCCAGTCACGTACCTTAGGGTATATCAAACTGGGGCATCAATACCATCTGATCAGGTGATTCTGAGAGGTGTATTGATGCACCCAGGCTAGAGCGACCTGAGCCTTTGACCTATTGTAAGCCACACAGTCACATGTCCCGATTGCCAACGTAGTATTAGTACGTGGTCGGTCCCCTCGTGGGATGCCAAACCATTTATGAAAGCTACAACTCTTGACTCGTACCCATAGGTATGTAAAAGATAATCTAAGTATATCAATTGCACTTCTTAGTCAAAATCGATGCCTAAGCGAGATCTTGCCCCGCTGTACCCTACTGTACGAGGGGGATAGACTACGTCTATTCTAGATGAGAGGTATTTAAGTGGGCCCTTGCTCAGCATCGTGCGCCACCTCTCAACTGAAGATCAAACTGGCTGTTTTTGGCTTCAGTGAAGTGAGTTGAAGTTTTAGATTATCACATATACGGTATATCAAACCAAGTCACCACGTATCGAGAGGTATATAGGTGTATTTGGGCAAGGATGGCCAGATAAAATGCATTGCACGTAGAAAACCTAAAGTCTAGAAGCCTTCCTATAGGTCACGACCAGAACTGACTATGAGTGTTCCCGGGTTGCTCCATTTAATCTAACCAAAAGGTAAGTGGGAGGACCGATCCATACCGTTCAAATTAAACCTGCAATATCGATCTGACCCAATAGGTAAAATGCACCAATCAATTTGAACCAATTAAACCAGTTGGCCCAATTGACAAATGGATCTAACCGAACAACATCAAACCGGTTGGACCAATTGGTTTTTTAGGTTTAAAGATTCAACCTAACTCATACCGAAGAGATGAAATCAGGAGGTCAAACTAACTAGTCTGACCCAAGGTTCAACCCAAACCAGGGGTAGACCCGTAATTAACTTCTTTCACCCTTGTGGTCTTTATAGACTTATAATGCATTTGGACTTAATATTTACAACCGGACTTGGGCTAAATCATGTCAAATTTCTTTTTATCATGTGGTTAAGAATCCAACCTTCCGAGTCAATAGTTGATCCTGATTTACTTCTAATTAGGTAATAATTGCTCCTAGGCATTCTAAACCAACCGTGCCACTTTGAGTCCGTGAAAAGAGTCGTCTCACCAGAGTACCTTTGTCAAGCCCAAGTAATCAACACTCTCCACAAGAAGAAACAAGTACAATGGATGAAGCAACACTCCGTCAGATTTTGGACTCCTTTCAAGCGCAGATTATCGCTTCTGTCCAGACACAAATTGAGGCCCTGAAGACTGAAAAGAAAAAAGATAAAGTTGTAAAACCTCAGGCCGTGTTTGATCTGGTTGAAGATTTTGAAGATGATCAAGTGTCCTTTGACCCTGTATTAGCTCATCAAATAACTCAGGTAGAAACTGCATTGAAGAATATCAAGGATCCTGACAATCTCATCCTTGGATTAGGGGCAATGACATTATTTCCTACAGTCCGTCTGCCAGAAAAGTTAACAATGCCAGATGTGGATAAATTTGATGGGACTGGATGCCCTAAGACTCACTTGAAAATATATGTCGGCATCATGCAGTCTCAGGGTCTGAGTGAAGAACAGATGGCCCAACTTTTTCAGAGAACCCTTACAGGTCCTGCCTTACGCTGGTTAATGTCACTAGACTCGTCTTGAGTAAGAACATGGCATGAATTGATGAAAGAGTTCATTGGTCGATACTCCTTTAACATGGACATTAAACTCACAAGAAGAGATCTAGAAACAACTAAGCAGAAGCCCGGGGAAACCTTCACAGAATTCATTGCTCGATGGAGAGCTAAAGCCGCTTAGTTATGAGACCGACCTCAAGAAAAAGAGCAAGTTAAGATCATCCTCAGGAATCTTACTCCCAATTATGCCAAGTACTTGATGCCTCAATACTTGCCTACATTTCAATCTCTTCTTGAAGCCGGAAACCAAGTCGAGGATGCCTACTCTTCAGGACTTTTTGGCAACTCGTCTGAGTCAAAACCCAAACACTTCAAACCCAGTACAAATTCCTTGCAAGTGGCCCACATCTCTTTTGCCCTAGCTCCTCAAGCCACTCAATCCTCACAAGCCAAGCCTAGGAGACAATTCTCCAATCATGGGATGTCCCTTAGTGTTGCCTACCAAAAACTAATGAAAAGGGGACTGTTGACACTGTTACAACCCAAGTCGTTGCCTAACCCTCTCCCTCCAAACTTGGACAATGGGCAATTCTGTGAATTCCATCAAATGCCCAGCCATGTTCTAGATAGGTGCATTAACCTCCGTCATGCTATCCAAGACCTTATTGAACAAGGGAAAGTTACCATACCTACTCCTACCGCGCCTAATGTCAAAACTAACCCTTTGCCTACTTTTCAAAATCAACCCCCTCCTACTCTGAATCAAATATCCATGTCCAAACCTGAATCAGTTGACCCAGCTTCTTTTATCCGCTTGATTGGTCTTGATAGTGCATCTTTATCATGCCAGAATAGGCTCATCTGTCCTGAGATAATGACAGAACTGAAAAGCAAGGAAAATATGAAAGTAATGGGTTATTCAGCGTCAAACAAGCTTGAATCAGAACATGAAGGTATGGCAAAAGCGGACGAGCCTGAATCAACCCTCATGAAGATATCCAAAGTGGCATAGACCCTAGCGTTATGTCAGTTCCACTATGTCTTTTTATTCCAATAAAGTAAAGAAGCTTTTGATTATCATGCGTGCAATAATAATGTTAACATGAAAAACGACTCAGAGCTCACTAATTGAACTTGATAAATATTGGAATAGGAGAATACACTCAAGAAGTGCTTATTGGTACTACATTATCCTCAAAAGAACATGAGAAAATGATGAATTTATTTAAAAAATTCAGCAGTATTTTCGCATGGTTTCATGAGAATATGGTAAATGCGAACACTATTTTACCTTTCGGATTGCACCAAAATGGATCAGAACTTACTGTCAAGAATGAACATCAAAGCCAAAGATCATCAGGAATGATGTAATTGAAACCGTCGACAAATATGCCAAGATTTGCAAGAAGGAATCCTTCATAAAGGATAAAAGATTTTCTCGGAGTTCTAAAAGAAGTGAACAGTCGAATGCGGAAAACTTAATCATATTTTACAAAAGAAGATTGAAAGTAGTTCATTCTTAAAAGAAGATTGAAAGCGGTTTATTCTCAAAAGAATATCTCGCTCTTCAAAGTAATCAAGACATTGAGTTCCCAGAACCTTGACCAGATCAAGTAACTTTTACTAAAGGAGGCCTTCCTTGGCCAAACTATTCTCTTATCTTGCCAAGAAAGAAAAATGACCCTCTTTAGCCCCTTGCAGTCTCTAAAAATATTCAATAGCCTTTTTCTTTCTAAACCATACCAACTAACCTTGGGAGGGAAATCTTGTATGAACTACGTTTTGACCTGATCCCAAAAAGAAAAAAAAATGATTTGGGGTACGTAGGCCACCTGAGAAGTTACTTCAGGCCCGGTCACAACAAAAAACAAAATATACATTCTCTTAAGGAAAGTATCATCGAAAGGGAAAGCCCCCAGTTGAAATGTGCAAATGAAAATAATACCAAAAAAGGGGTATTAGAAGAAGAGAATCAAAAGAATTGAAGGAAAAGAAAAGAAACCCAAACTAGGGGCATTGAAAAAAAAAGAGAATAATAAAAAAATGATGACAAAAATGCCTAACTTGGGGCATTAGAAAGAAAGAGACTTAAGAGAGTTGTCTAAAAAAGAGAATGCCATACTAAGGGCATTTTGGGAAGTTGAGCCTTATACATTTTCTTTCTAAACCATGTCCTAAGCCCACCTATTAAGTCCTCCTGAATGTTAATTGATTTGGTTAAGATCCAGAGAACCAAAGGTTGTCAAGTTGAGTATCCAAGATCATCAAAAACAAAGAAGCCTACTAAGTTGAAAATCCGAAAGGACGACTTAGGCAAAAGTTAGGGCATAACAAAAAAAAAAAGACTGCTTGGTTGAAAACCTGAAAAGACGATATAAGCAAAAATCAAGGCATCTTCAAAAAGAGAAAAACAAAGCACGCTAGATTGAAAACCTGAAGAGGCGATCTAGGCAAAAATTAGGGCATCATCAAATCGAAGGAAAGATCCCACCAAGAAAGAAAATTCAAAATAAAAGCTTACACAGAAGTTAGAGAATGTAGAAAATCGTTCAAGACAATGTTGAAGTTGAAGAAACTCAGAAGCCTTTCTTTTGAACATTACAAGATCTTTAGTAGTGTCTGCTAATGGGAAGTGTAGATTCATTGACCACTTTAAAGAGGAAAATCTCATATTCCAATATTTATCAAAGCCCAGCTCAAGCATTTTTCAAAAAGAAATTCGAAAGAGAATGATCATTTCCTTATTGCACATATGATAATCTCAAGAGTCTTGAATTTAAAGGAATATCAATTCTTTTGTCTGTCATTTACTGGAGTCCGTAGTCCCTTTTCCATACTTTTCAAATGTAATCCAGCCCATCAATTTCACAGTCAAGTTTCAGATGTAAGCCAACCTTGAAACTAGGGGCATTTTTTAGAATAATTTTAATTCTGAAATTTGCATTCTTGGCCCAATGATCAAAAGGAGAAATTTTATTCAAAAGCTTAAAAGTCCGACGAAGCCTAATCATAATTATGAATCCAGATGCATGATAAGCCAATAAAGGCCAATCTCTCAATCGTTGAGCTCGATAATACTGAATCTTTAATTGATCCAAGCCCGAGAAGCGTGACTCCATTGAGTTCGAGTCCAAGAAACGAGACTCCAGCTCCTTTGAATCATAAAATGAGTTAACAGGATTGTTTAAGTTCCTGCGAACCCAAGCCCGAGAAACGTGGCTCCAACAAGTTCGAGTCCGAGAAACGAGACTCTAACCTTTTTTGAATCATAAAATGAGTTAACAGCATTGTTTAAGTGCCTGCGAAAGCCCGAGAAATGTGATTCCAGCAAGTTTGAGTCCGAGAAACGAGACTCTAACATTTTTTTAATCATAAAATGAGTTAACAAGATTGTTTAAGTTCCTACGAACCCAAGCCCGAGAAACGTGGCTCTAGCAAGTTTGAGTCCGAGAAACGAGACTCTAACCTTTTTTGAATCATAAAATGAGTTAATAGGATTGTTTAAGTTCCTGCGAACCCAAGCCCGAGAAACGTGGCTCCAGCAAGTTCAAGTCCGAGAAACGAGACTCTAACCATTTTTGAATCATAAAATGAGTTAACAGGATTGTTTAAGTTCCTGCAAACCTTAGCCCGAGAAACGTGGCTCCAGCAAGTTCGAGTCCGACAAGCGAGACTCCAACTGTGAATTAACAGGATTTTTTAAGTTCCTATAAACCTTAGCCAGAGTCCGAGAAACGAGACCCCAGCTTTGTTTGAATCATAGAATGAATTAACGGGATTATTTAAGTTCCTGTAAACCTCAGTTCAAGTTCGAAAAACGAGACTCCAACCATTTGAAATAGGATTGTTTAAGTTCCTATAAACCTCAGTTCGAGTCTGAGAAACGAGACTCCAATTTTTACTCAGATTTTTAACAGGATTTTTAAGACCTAACACCCCTACTTCGATTTTAGCCTAAAAAACACCTAGAAACCTTTCAAAAACACCCAAAAAATCCACAACAAATTCAAAGCATCCAAATCCAAGAAGGAGATACCTTGCCTCGGAGATCAGAAATCAGATCCGGAGATAGAACGAAGCAAGGAGTACGGTACAAGGAGCAGTTTCACTAGATCTGAGGGAATAGAACCTTTGCATATCGAAGGTAACATTGTTCTATTTTTTTATCTAGGTTTTGGTCATTAGTAATGTAGTCTTACTTGGGATGAGTAGAGATCGGCATTGGCCGAGCGGGGTTGGTTCCTAACACCTTCCAACCCCGTAACATGATCCCCGGATTCAGATTTTCTGTAGTAGATTAGTTTTTTTTATCCATTTTAGAGTCAGTTTGGTTCCTATACCATAATAACTAGGTGGCGACTCCCAAACCTTAAGGGTCAAAAGCGGATCCGCGTACCCCGCGGATCGAGGGCGCTTTCACATACAAACCAAAGATGAATGGAGCGGTCGAGGCAGCCAACAAGAACATCAAGAAAATCATCGAGAAGATGGCGGTTACGTACAAAAACTGGCATGACATGTTACCTTTTGCACTGCACGCCTATCGAACCTCATTCAAAACTTCTACTAGGACAACTCCATATTCATTGGTTTACGGAATGGAAGTAGTCTTACCCGTAGAGGTTGAGATTCCCTCCCTCCGGATCTTAAAAGAAGTAGAGTTGGATGAAACGGAATGGATTCAAGCTCGGTTTGATCAATTGAATCTGATTGAAGAAAAACGACTTGCAGCCATCTGCCACGGACAGATCTATCAACGACGAATAACTCGTGCCTACAACAATAAAGTCAAGCCTAGAGACTTCTCACCAGAAGACCTTGTTCTAAAGAAAATCCTACCAATCCAAGAGGACGCTAGAGGAAAGTTTCGACCGAATTATGAGGGACCATTTCTCGTGAAAAAGGTGATGACGGGAGGAGCTCTGATCCTTACGGAGATGGACGGACAAGTATTCCCGCAACCGATCAATGCTGACACTGTCAAGAAATATTACGCTTGAGATCTGGCCCTGAGATGACAAAAGGTCATCTTTGCTGTCCCAAACAAACTATCCAACCCTAGTCAGCCCTTTTGAGCCATCACGTTCATTTCTTAACCTAAGACTTGGGTGAGTCAACAATTACAAAACAAAATAAATAAAAATAAAATAAAAAAAATAAAATAAAAAAAGAGACAAAAAAGGACAAAAGAAAATAAAATCAAAAGTATCCAGAAACTCCTGGCCCGCATGAGGATAAACTGTGAACGACTAAAATACAAAAAAAAATCAAAAAGTCAAAAACTCGGACACTTTATCTGAGCTCGACCCAAATCTCCAGCCTAAACAAGTTTGAGAGACGTTGGGAGGAGACACAGATCACCTTTTAAAACAAAAATAGACGAGTCCCATATCTAAACCACTCAAAATACATCCAGACCTTAATCTTTTTGTATCCTTCCACTACCACTAGCCCAAGCCAACGTTTCGTCCCAACAAAATTCCTTTTTGATCAGGGAATGTTCCAAGGCAACATAAT
>NW_028237272.1:0-33706 GCF_017979445.1 Akebia trifoliata
TTTTATGAGATTCAGTGGGCTTGGACCATTAAATATGGGCTTTTTTCATATATTGTTTGTTCAGATTCTATGTACTCTATTAAAAGCATTCCGAGACGGATTAATACCTCTTGGAAGTATGACGGCTAATAAGAAAGATTAGAAAGACTTCAAGCCACTTTACATGGTGCAATTTTTAATTCTGTTGAAGGGGTTGGAAGCAAATCAAGTGGTATAATCTTGCTTGATTGGAGACATCACAATTTTAAAAAAAGCCCAAATTTGGAGTAAAATGCCTTGGAGTAAAATTGGAAGTCAGAAGAATCTATGGTGACAGCTACTGGTTGGTTAGCAACAGCTTTCATCAAGGCATTCTCATTGTTGAAGGGTACTGTTTCATGTCCATCAATTGTCACCAAATCCAATTTTTCCTACAAAATCATTATATATATATATATATATATATATATTATGATTTTGGATTGAGTTGATTTTTTACGAGGATGGTCACTATGATGAGAAGCTAGTGGTTAATCCGATAATCAAATCTAGTGAGAGAGCTACCGCTACAAACTTCACTATCTTCAAATTTAATGGTGATTTAGCGGTCAATGTGGTGTTTTAGATGTAAGAGGTTTGTTGTTTTTTTGGAAGGGACACGTCATCATAATTTATGTAAGAGGAAATTTAATACTCTCCTCAACATAAAATGCTTGATACAACTCTTTTAAAATGTATATTGTAGCACCCTCAAGTGGGCCAAATATTACTCCAATGGTATTCAGGTAGTTTGTTGTTTGGTCTATTAAAAACAAAGAAATTTTAATTTGATTAATAATATATAATTGTTATCAAAACAGAGGGTTGGCTTATTAGGTGTTCAAACCCTCAATTTATGAAAAATAAACAACAACTATCATACGTGAGATTCACTTCTTTTATGGATCAATGAAACAATGTGCCGGGCTGACCAGCCCAGCGTGGATTGAGCTTGGACAGTGTTACAAGGCCAGTTTAATAATGAGGTTGGATTAGGCGTAATTCATGTTTGGGACTGGGCTTGAGAGCTAGGTTTGTTGGGTGATTTGACCCCATAGTTTATATTTTAATCTTGTTATAATCTTACTAAGTTAGTAAGGATGTCACCCTTAGTAAGGGTTGGGCTCACCTCTCTGCATCCAAAAACATGATCCGACGCTTCAGAGTTGTAGAGGACGAAATTCTATAAATTTTGAAAGAAAAAAAAATTATTTTTCATCATTAAATTTCATTTTAATTTAAGTTTGGGAGTTACGTGCATGGAAGTTCAGTAGCTGTCCATTTTCAAAACCTTGGATCTAGTTCAAAAGCAAAAGAAAATTGAATTTTTATTTCTATCTTAATTTTGTGATGAAACTTAGAGGGCTGTGGTGTTTGGACTTCTGATGTGGTAATCCATTTGAGCAAAGAGACCCTTGGTAATAAGGCTCAAAATCTTACTATGTAGTTAGGACAGGGTTTCACATTTTGTTAATAATATGTACTACAGTAAATACAATTAAATGAGTTTTACAAAATTAAGTTGACATATATAGACTAATAGTGTGGTGATCGAAATCTTGGTCGTCGCTACATTAGCAATCAAACATTAGCAACCATCACCCAAAGACTTGACCAACTAAGCTAGTTGGCACCTACAATTCTTAGTTTCTTTTGTTATAAGAAATAAATGACATGGTTCAAAAAATGCTTACAAGCCATAACTCATATGTAATTAATATATATGTTTCAAGACACTTACGGCACCCGCCTTGATCTTTGACATTGGTGACTGCACCTTTGTTCCTCCAATCAACCGAAGGCGGGAGGTCTCCCACCTTATCATACATGAAGCTCCTATTTTCATGTCGATCCCCTCGAAGCATCTTGGAGTGTTTTACTTCCAATCCTGTATAAATGCTCTTAAATTCATCATTTGTCATGGCTCCAAACTTGTTCAATTTCAACTTATAGGAGCCATCCTTGTTGTTGAAGTTGTGAATGTATTTGACATTCTCCTTGAATACATTGAAACGCTTGGATTTCTCGATGAGGTCCAAAGAAACAGAGTGATTGCTTTGCCACCTCTCGTATAAGTCCCAGAGACTTTCTTCGGATTTCAAATCCATTTCATTGAAATCGAAGCTAGTGACAAATCCCGTAATCAAAGCTAGGGAGAGAGCTACCAGTTCCAGGTTCATCCAACTTGGATGACCTATAATCTCGGTTCCAGGTTCATCCAAATCGTCTTGTCCAAATTGGAATTAATTCCAACTTGGATGAACCTGTAATCTCGGCTCCTATTGAGTGAGGATATGTAAAATTGACTTGTCAAACTTGGATGCTCACCGATTATAAAAGTGATGTTTTTCTAAGTTCACTATTTTTTTTAGCAAGATTGTTACTTTGAAAAAAATAAAAAATATCAACGAGCTAACTACACTACAGTTTTTTTTTTTCTAAGTTCAATATCATCAGTCGATAAAAATGATGATATATTTTAAGATGATCGGCAAAAATCAATTTTAAGGTGAGAAGGGAAGCCACATAATTATAGTTGGATGTTTTATTGATAGATTAGTGTTTTATTGATCTTGAATTTATTTAGTTATTGTAAACCAATTTACTTATAAAAGTCTTGATCTGATATGTATTCCGATTATATCAAATGTTTGGAATTCCTTGTAGTAAATTAATGCTTGGAAGTTTTAACAAATAATAGTAATTAGTAAAAAAAAAAAAAATTAATAAAAAACTAACAGGTGTGAATCACAATTCTAGATTTTTTGATTAGATCAAATTTTTATTCGAATTTAATTGAGTAATAAAAAATCAATAAAAACTAACTATAAGTTTGTGGTGGACCTTTGAATCCTTAAATTTTGTTTTCTCAAATGAAATTTTATTTTATTATTATTATTTTTAATTTTTTTAATTTTTAAAATTTTTTTTTGGGTGTTAGAGAGGGTAGAAAATGAGTTAAAAGCTTCTAAGAATACTTAAGTGAACAATAATTCATTTGGAAAGCAATTTCTAAATTCTGCATAAAACTTAGAACATAAAGAAACACACCAATACAATATTAAGGAATCGAAGACATTAACTACTTAGGAGCATTAATTCGTCTGTTAACATTCAACTATAACTACTAATGGCAAGGTCTTGGTAGGATATGAAGCTTTCATGGCGATACCGCACTGTCCATCTGGGTCCGCTATGCCACGTTGCATTCTTATGTAACCCTGTTCTCCCCATCCAGTTCCCCACGAATTCTTCACAATCCAGTAATCAATCCCATCTTGATTTGTTCCATAACCAACAATTATCATTGCATGATCTAGTTGTTTGCCGCAAGTTTCAGTAACTACGCCATGTGATCATGATTGATTCATTTAAAACATTATTAATTCAAATACTAATATCACATCCTAATGGGCCTTTTTCGGCTTAGGTTGTTTATACAAGTTAATCATATCGATCTTAGGCTCAATCTTAAGTTTTATTTATAGATAAATAGTGTCTTTCTAATGATTTCAGCTTAAGTCTAAATCTTTGAGGTCACTTTTCATAAGTTTAACCTAATTTAACTACTGTAGTACCTCCGAGTAAAATTGTATGCTAGAAGAATCAACTGCAACAGATACAGGCTGGTTAGCAAATTGCAGATATCTTCACCAAAACTTTAGGCCATGATCTTTTCCATCATTTCTCATGCAAGTTGGGCATTACGGATCTTCATGCGCCAACTTGAGGGGGAGTATTGACAGAATCATCTCTTCCCATAATTATGGATTGCACCAGATCAGGAATTTCTTATTTTAGGCAATATTGACAGAATCATCTCTTTCCATTCACATAATTATGGATTGCACAAGATCAGGAATTTCTTATTTTATGCATCTGTTATAATAGCATATTTTTCTTATATTTCCATTATTAGTTTCATTGTAAGTTTATATATTCTGTACAACAGAATACAAAAAGATATACACAGAATTATTCAAATTCATCTCTTTTTCTTTCTAACATGGTATCAAACTAGAACAAGGTCTTGCAACTCCATGGCTGAATCTTCCAACCCAATTCTCCCTTCCCTTCTTTCCCCTTATCTTCTTCATCCCTAAGATTCACCAAGCTTAACTCTTGTCAATGGACTTTTAACCGGCGACAACTATCCCAAATGGCAAAAAGCCATGACCCGAGCCCTCAATGCCAAAAATAAACTTAGTTTTGTTGATGGTACCCTCAAACCTCCTGAACCTAACACACCCGAATACACCCAATGGAACCAAACGAAGGATATGGTTCTTACCTGGATTCTCAATTCAATCAGTCCCTCTCTTGCCAATTCTCTTGAAAATCATACCAACCCACGTGATGTTTGGGTTGATCTTTCCTCTCGGTTTTGTTATGGCAATAATGCCAGAATTTACCAACGCAAACGAACTCTCTCTTCACTACACCAAACCACAAATTCTGTCCATGATTACTACAATCAAATCAAACAAATTTGGGATGAACTCAGTCATCTCCAACAGAACACTGACCTCAAAGCTTTAAAGCAGCAAGCTGATGATGAACAGGTGTTCCAGTTCCTCCTCGGCCTCAAGGATTCCTTCGCCTCCCTCCGCACTCAAATCTTAGCTATGGATCCACTCCCACCCATAAGCAAAGTCTTCTCTATTTTGTTTCAAGAAGAGCAACAAAGGCTGCTCAATATTCGACCATCTTCATCGGAAACCATGGCCATGGCAGTTCGATCTGGTGGACGCCCCAAACCCTCCTTCAAGTGCACTGCTTGCGGCAAAGACGAACACACCCGAGATCGTTGTTGGACTCTTGTGGGTTATCCCCCTAGTCGCAACCCGCGATCCAAGACCCAGCCATCCATTCTTGGTCAGCCCCCATCCAGCATAAACCAGATCGCCGCTGCTCCGTCGGACTCAAGTCCGGTACCTGGCTTGTCACCGGAGCTCTACCAGAAGCTTCTTAGCTTGCTTGCGCCATCTTCCTCTCCGATTGAGTCCTCTATTAACTTCATTGGTAATCTCTTCTCCCCTAACCTTGATTTTCCTCTCAATCGGCACCTCCATTGGGTGGTAGACAGTGGCACGAGCCACCATATCTGCCACCACAAGGAAGTTTTCACCGATCTCCAACCTCTAGCAGCCCCCCACTCCATTCGACTTCCCACAGGTCAGGATATTCCTGTCGAGGGTCTTGGCACATGTGTTTTATCTCCATTTCTAACCCTAACTCAAGTTTATTTTGTTCCTCTTTTAACCTTCAATTTATTATCTGTTTCCCAATTGCCCTTCACAACTCTTGCATTATTACTTTCTCTTCTAATAATTGCTTATTTCAGGACCCACAGTCGATGAAGCCGATTGGAACGGGTGAACTCTGCAATGGGCTCTACGTGTACCGTCCTGAAACCCCTATGATTTTCGCTACTCAATCCTCTGCTAATAAGATTCTATGGCATCAACGGCTAGGTCATCCCTCCAGTTTTATTCCTAATGTTTTAGATTCCCCTTGTATTCTTTCTGATTGTGATGTTTGTGCTCGTTCTAAGCACACAAGATTACCCTTTTCAAATTTTGCTAATAAAAGTGTTTTTGCTTTTAATCGAATTTTTTGTGATATTTGGGGTGGATATCATACATCTTCCTTATCTGGAGCACATTATTTCCTTACAATAGTGGATGATTTTTCCCGCACAACTTGGATATATTTAATGCGTTTTAAATCTGAAACTTACACTCATTTAATGCACTTTTTTGCTCTTGTCCAAAATCAATTTAACACCAATGTTAAAATCATTAGAACTGATAATGGACAAGAATTTCTCTCTCATCAATTTTAAACTTATCTTCTTGACCACGGCATTATTCATGAACGTACCTGTGTTGAAACTCCTCAACAAAATGGTGTTGCGGAGCGTAAACACCGGCACCTTCTTAATGTTGCTCGCAGTCTTCGTTTTCAAGCACACTTACCCCTTCCTTTTTGGGGTGATTGTATTCTCACTGACCTCATCAATCGCACTCCCAATCGTACTCTTCAAAATAAATCACCCTTTGAGGTTCTCTTTAACAAAATACCTAACTACGATCATCTTCGTGTGTTCGGGTGCCTCTGTTATGAACAAACTCTTCGTGCTCACCGTGATAAATTTTCTCCTCGTGCTACTAAATGTGTCTTTCTCGGCTATCCTAGCACTCACAAAGCATACAAACTCTACAATCTTGATACACGGTCCATTTCTTATTCTCGTGATGTCACCTTCCATGAAGGACAATTCCCTTTTCAAGATATTTCTGACACCTCCTCCTCTCCTTCTTCATCTCCAATCATTCCTCTTCCCGTTCCTAAACTCATTTTACCTACTTCTCAAACACCTCTAAACCCTCCTCAAACTCTACCCTCTTCATCTTCAGCTCCTCAAAATCCAATCCCCTCATCTTCACCTCCACCTATCTCTCGTCCCTGCCGCCATACTACACGACTTCCCTATCTCCATGACTATATATGCCCCATCTTACATACAGAGCCCACGGCGTCTTCACCTACTACAACGGCTTCAGGTACTGCTCATCCTTTATCTGTTTTTCTTTCATATTCTCGTTTTTCTCCCTCACATATTACTTATTTAAATGCTCTCAACTCTTGTGTTGAACCCTCATGTTATTCTGATGCTCTCAAACATCTTCATTGGCGTGAGGCAATGTCCACCGAGCTCCAGGCTGTAGAAGCTAATTCCACTTGGACTCTTGACCATCTTCCACCTGGTAAGATACCCATTGACTGTAAATGGGTTTTCAAAATCAAACTCAAAGCTGATGGATCCATTGAGAGATACAAAGCCCGACTGGTTGCCAAGGGCTACACTCAAGTTGAAGGACTTGACTATCATGAGACTTTTGCTCCAGTACCCTGTGATCCTAGTCAATTAATACAAAGACTAATACCACTCCCCTAATAAGCTTTTTCAATATGGGTCTCAAAATGGACTTTATATATGAGTTCATTGTGTTCTTCTCGAGTTCAATTTTAACATTGTTTAGATAAATGGGCTAAGATTGGCCTTTTTAATGATCCAACCTTAAGCCTAAATGTGTTAACCCAAGTTATATTTTTGGCCTCAGATTATTCCTTAAGGGATGTGAATCAAAGGGATACTTATGTAAAACAGCTAAGTTTTCATTTCTTGGATCATTTTCATAATTAAGCTTGATAGTTGTTCTAATTTAATCAAAATAATGAAATACCTTGGAGTAAAATTGGAAGCCAGGACCAGAAGAGTCTATGCTGACAGCTACTGGTTGGTTAGCAACTGCTTTCATCAAGGCATTCTCATCGTTGACAGGTACTATTTCATGTCCATCAATTGTCACCAAATCAGATTTTTCCTACAAAATCAGAATATAGTTATCTCCATGTCACTTATTAATCAATTATATATACTCATGAAGAATGACTCACGTAAAAAAAGCATGATCCCAACCGTTCAAACACAAAATCCAATTGTTGATATTTATACTTGGGATAAGTATCTTCGAGATGTGTGTTACCAGGATTGGGTTTAAACCACAACTGTTGGATCTTGTGTCTAAACAGTTGGTTTATCGTAGTAAATAAAATCGTTGCTATATAATCCCATCATTGATTTTGATTAAAATCATTATTTTCAAAATAATATATTTGCTTATGGTGTTAGTAGGGTCTGAAAATACTTACAAAATAGTAAATTATTGCTTTAATCAGCAACTTTGTCTTTCAAAATTGTAATCTTTCTACATTTACAGATAGTTAATTTCCTTTTATAGCCCTGTTATAAGAAATTATGCTATTGAGTAATGACCCAATTTTACATTGAATTAACAAAAAAATACCTATATATTTCATATAGTAAAAGGCAGGGTTGTACATTCGGGTACCCAAAATTGAACCCGATCTGATTTTTCTGGTATAGATCCGACATACATGAAATTGGAACCGACCCATTAATTTTTCAATATGGGCCGGGTATCTGTAAAGATAAAAAAGATATACCGTACCCTACCCAAACCTGATTTTTCAAGTATTTTATGGTACAGGTTCGGATCCGGTACAGCTTCGAACATATATTAAAATATACTAAAATTTAAAATATTTGAAGTTAAAATTTGATTTATTTATATAGGTGAGTTTAAAGATGAAATCTAAACAAAAGTTCAAATTTATAAATATACAAATATTACTGCATCAGAAAAATTTATAAAAAATAGAGTATATGCAAATTATATAAGACATTTGTAAATATTTTTAACTTAAAAATCTAAATATTTTACAATTATCAGGTACGGGTATAAGGTATTTTACGGGTTGATTAGGAGTTTGGGTTGGTTCTAGGTCATAGAAACGGTAACCGAACCGAAACAAAAGGTTCCATTTGAGTATTTTTCAGATTTGGATCAATTTTGGGCACATTTTTCGCGCGGGTGTAGACACCCCATTTTTGCATCCGCCTGATTAATCAAGTCGTCCACCCGATCGCAAAGGTTCCCAATGATGGATGT
This sequence comes from Akebia trifoliata, assembly GCF_017979445.1. Classification (NCBI taxonomy): domain Eukaryota; kingdom Viridiplantae; phylum Streptophyta; class Magnoliopsida; order Ranunculales; family Lardizabalaceae; genus Akebia; species Akebia trifoliata. The sequence goes on from NW_028237272.1 coordinate 8,559, forward strand.
CTATTCCAATGCTTTATTTTGTTACCAGATATGTTTCAGAAATTCGGATGAGGTATCTCGAACTGACAAAACTTAGAAATCACACTACGCTAGGAAAATACGACCCCAGAAACATAGAAATCATCATCTTGTAAACAAAAAAGAAGTTTCACGATAAAAATCACTAAAAATGATTAAATTACCAAAATACCCTTAACCTCAAAACAACCCTAGAGCCTACGCTACGCTTAGGAAAACTCTCTCGAACACATAAAATAACAAATCGGAACCAAATAAATCATTTCACCAATTTTAACAAAATTTGACAAAATTACGAAAATGCCCCTCATAAAGTTCACAATAATTTCACATAAAAATTTTCATAAATGACACAAACCAACATTCTCATTGAATTCCTTACGAAAAACCGATTCTAAAACATCCTAGAACATTAAAAACCGACTTGAAACGTGAAAAGTCCTCTTCGGGGGCAAAACGGTAATTTCACAATTTTCATAATTAAAAAATTCGAAATTAATAAATAAAACATTAATTAATTAAAGTGAAACATTAATGAAATTAATTTAAAAAGTTGAACCTAAAAAATCGATTAATTGGACTCTCAGGCAAAATTGTTGAAGGTTCGTGGGATATTTCTTTAAGGACCCCTCCATTTGGGGGTCCAAAGAATTAAAGATATAATAGAAAGGGGTTCTCCAAAAATTTAAAATCAATCAAGCAAGACTAAAGTCAAGTATTAAAGTCAATCTCATAAGACTAAAGTCAAAACCCTAAATCAAAATCCTAATCTAAATTAATCAAGTCAATCTTATAAGACTAAAGTCAAAACCCTAAAACCCTAAAGACTAAGTCAAAACCCTAATTGAAACCCTAAAAGAAACCCTAATCAAACCCTAATGCTTCTAAAAACTTTATAAATAAGAGCCTCCACACCCTATTTTCGTATCAAAGAAAAAACCCTAGGAAAAGTAGGTGAAAACCTCCACAACCTCTCCAAAACCCTAATTTTGGAGCCCCAACTCCTTCCCTAACACCCCTACTCCGATTTTAGCCTAAAAAACCCCCAAAAACCTTTCAAAAACACCCCAAAAATCAACCACAAATTCAAAACATCCAGATCCAAGAAAGAGACACCTTGCCTCGGAGATCAGAAATCAAATCCGGAGACAAAGCGAAGCAAGGAGTACGGTACAAGGAACTGTTTTTCAGATCTGAGGGAATAGTACTTTTGCAAATCGAAGGTAAGGTTTTTTTTTTATTTTTTTAATCTAGGTTTTATCATTAGCGATGTAGCTATATTTGGAATAAGTAGAGACCGGCATTGGCCGGGCGGGGTTGGTGCCTAACACCTTCCAACCCCGTAACATGATCTCCGGATTCAGATTTCTTTAGTAGGTTAGTTCCTTTTTATCCATTTTAGAGTCAGTTCGGTTCCTAGACCACAAATAACTAGGTGGCGACTCCTAAACCTCAAGGGTCAAAAGCGGATCCGCGCACCCCGCGGATCGAGGGCGCTTTCAGTGGCGACTCCACTGGGGACCTTCGAGGATCAAACTTGAAAAGCCCCAAGTATGGGATACGTCGCTAATAGGACCTTTTTTATTTGATTTTTAGTTAGTTGATTATTTGTTTATTGTATTTTATTTATTTATGTTTTTTTTTGTTATTCTTTTGGCTTAATCATAGATCACATGATTCAATCTTGAATATCCTAATCCGGTATATCATTTTTTTTTATGGTTCAATCGAAAGTCATTCGGAATGACCCTAAATAATGCGAGATTTCAAAGGAATAATCTTATTGAGGATGAGATAATGTTTTTGGATCATGATTTTTTTTACGCACGTAATTATATTTCGATTCAAAATTTAGGTGTGTGTTTGATTTGATGGTTAGGCGTGTTGCCCTATGAACAACAAGGAAGAAAATAAAAGAATTTTTTTTTTTTAAAAGATCTATCTACAGCAACGTTGGGCTGTGTTTTAGCAAGAAAAAATCGTTTTATTTAAAAAAAATAAAAAAATTTGGCTTCTTTTGAGTTTCTGTACAGCAACAGTGTGCTGATAAAAGGGGGGTGCCCGAGTAAAAACGTTTGCATTATTTTTCACACCCCTCTAATAACCATGATGTGCTGGTGTGCCACAATTAAAGTATTCGTTTTTCTCTTCGCACTTCATCTTCTCCAATCAAACCAACGCAGAGACCGACTGATTTTGGTCTCCCAACCCAGTCAACGGTGATCAACTCGATCGATTTCCTCCCATGGAGTGTGGTAGAGCTTCAAATCGATGACTTCTCCACAAATCCACTCTAATCTCGTCGTCTTCTTCCTGTTTAGTGCTGTTGCCCTCGACAGAGAGTAGGGAAGTCGACTTCCCAAGGGTTCTCAGCCCATATCTCGGTTTGTGAAGATCGATGAGAGAGTTGTTTGAGTATTTTCTCATCGTATTGCTCCTCGATCGAACGAATAACAATGAACATAGGGGCGGGCAGATCTGTTATGTGGGTTGTATTTCTTTCCATATCGATTTGGGTTGCTGTTTTTATTTTCGATCGATCGTTCTTGCAAGATAATATGCTTCCTATTCCGATTTTGAATGAGAGAACCTCTGTGGAGAGTTGTTGAATCTTGATTTTTTTTCTCTCTTTCTTTCTTTCAAAAGAATCGGAACGCCAAAGAGACCATTCATGGGGAAAGTTCTCATCACAGCAGGTTGAGATTGAGATCAGTTTTCGAGAGACTACGAGATGTTGGGGGCAGTAGCTTACTTGTTTCATGTTTTCTCTGTTCTCTGATTAAACTTCGCTGAAATTATTATGTTTCCCTTGCTGTCTTTGGTTATGGATAACGAAGAACATGATCGGCCGAATATCGATTGGTCTAATGTGACAGATAATCGGTTTTTCTTTACAGCAACAATGATGGTAACACATCATTGGGATTGGCTGCTGAGCACCCATTGGTTCCAAAGAACCGATCACATTGTTGTTGCATTAAGCCGTTTTCCGATCTGTTATTCTATTTTTGCAGATTTTTTATATGAACGACAGTTTTGAATTAAAATCAAATTCTACCAAATACTGCAATTTTCAAATGATTTGTTGAGAAGTAACCCATTTTTCCCCATTTATATGAAGTAAGTTTTTGAAAGTCACTTGAGAGATTTTTTTCACTTCATTTGGACTACGAAGAGTTTTTGTGAGCTTCGAAGAGTTAGTGGCACCACTGTGTTGTTAAAGAATGGATTGAGTCTTTTTTCCTATTTTTCTTTTCATTTTTTTAAAATAATAATAAAAAAAATAAAAGAAAAAAAAATAGATTTCTCTAGTTTCTTTTTTTTATATTATTTCTTTCCCTCTAAAAAAAAAAAAAAGAAATTTCTCATCTCATTAATCATTGTTTCATTCTCGATATCTTTTGAAATTTGGAATTATTTTAGGATCACCCAAAATAATTGTTGATTGGACCATGAAAATCACAAAATTTGTGTCTATTGCAATGATTAGATCTAATTAATTATTATAAGCCCTTATTTATTAATTGATTTGCTGATTGATGAATGTTAGAGATGTGCATGTTTAAAGCGTAAATTAAACCATATGAGTATGTTTCTGATTGATGATGCTTGCACTTGTGTGATTTAATAACCTCTCTTGATTGGCTTGATTGGATCCATGGGCCCACGTGTTTGAAAAAGGTCCCGGGCACACCCCACCCTGTTTTGCACACACCACAAGCACGTTTACTGTTTTGAGCACTTACACGTCCCATTTAGCCAACGTGGCACTAGTGCGTGACCCGGTCTCCTCGGAGATGCGACGTCATTCATGAAACCCACAAGTCCAGTCACGTACCTTAGGGTATATCAAACTGGGGTCATCAATACCGTCTGATCAGGTGATTCTGAGAGATATATTGATGCACCCAGGCTGGAGCGACCTGAGCCTTTGACCTATTTGTAAGCCACACAGTCACATGTCCCGATTGCCAACGTAGTACTAGTACGTGGTCGGTCCCCTCGTGGGATGCCAAACCATTTATGAAAGCTACAACCCTTGACTCGTACCCGTAGGTATAAAAGATAATCTAAGTATGTCAATTGCACTTCTTGGTCAAAATCGGTGCCTAAGCAGATCTTGCCCCGCTGTACCCTACTGTACGAGGGGGATAGACTACGTCTATTCTAGACGAGGGGTATTTAAGTGGGCCCTTGCTCAGCATTGTGCGCCACCTCTCAACTGGAGATCAAACTGACTGTTTTTGGCTTCAGAGAAGTGAATTGAGGTTTTAGATTTATCACCTATACGGTATATCAAACCAAGTCACCACGTATCGAAAGGTATATAAGTGTGCTTAGGCAAGGGTGGCCAGATACAAATGCATTGCACGTAGTAAGCTTAGAGTCTAGAAACCTTCCCAATAGGTCACGACTCGAACTTATCGTGGGTGTTCCCGGGTTGTTTGTTGATTGGAACCTGTTGATTGATGAATGTATGTGAATGATGTGAATGGTGTAGATCAGAGTGTATGATTGTCCTCAAGGATCAAATGATGTTTTTGAAAATTGAAATGGATGCACCGACCCAATAAAGAATCCATTCTTTTACAATAATGACTCAGTCCATCCCGATCCAACAATCATGGTGGGCCGAGTCATTTAAATTGAAAACGGAAATCAAATTTTCAAATAATTTATTCCAGAAAAGATTATTTTCCAAAAGAAGTGTTCTTTAGAAGAAATGTTTTCCAGAAAAAATATTTTTCAGAAAAGATTATTTTCCAAAAAGAAATTTTTCCAGAAAAAATATTTTCCAAAAGAAGTGTTTTCCAAAAAAAGTGTTATTATCTAAAAAAAAAATATTTTCTAAGAAAAAAACGTTTTCCAAAAAATATTTTCCAAGAGAAGATACTTTCTAAATAAAAAACTATTTTTCAGAGAAAAAATATTTTCTAGAAGAAAATGTTTTCCAAAAGAAAAGAAAAAGAAGGAAAAATAATTGGCAAAAGATCTATTTTTGCATGAAAAGTTTTTATGGACCGTGGAAAACTACCAAAAAATGTTGCAAAAAAATAATCAGATTTGTGAAATAAAAACATTATTTTCCAATATTTTTCAAGAGTGCAACATAATTATTTTTCTTCTGAATAATCATTGAATGGATGAATTTTTTAATGGATTGGTGCACAAAATTCAATAAAATCTCAGGGTTTATTTAAAATGTTATCAAGGGGGTGACACTGAAATTGGTTAAATTCACCTTCAAAGAGGTTTAAGGGTTATCATTGTATCTAAGCTCAATCGTCCATTGCCTAGCTAGGGTTGTAAATCCAGTCAGTTAGAGTAAACGTCAATATCAAGTCAACAGTCAGAAATGACCTCAAAATTTCTCAACATCATCCAGTTGTTCTTTGAAGATCATAGTGCTCTAGTCCTACCGGTTGTAAGTGATATCTCAGTCCTCATCAAACTCGTGTAGGTACTTGTCTTGAGTTTTCATGAGTCATTCGGGTTAGCTCGAGTCCTTTTTTCCAGCAAGGTCATGTCTTCCTTAGATTGAGTCTACTCTTTCCTATTGAGTCAGGTTAGTTCATCGAATCTATAGAGGTGTCTGTTGCCCCATCTGAAATTGATTGGATGAAGGAAATTTTTGAATACCTCGAGCGCATTAACGAATTAACTAATAGTTTGATAGATTTCTTTTCTGAACAAAAAGATAAGAGTCGGGCTCTACTTTAATCGAGAAAGAAAAGGTCTTTGACCTCGAAACAAAAAAATAATTCCTAAAGAGATTCAAATAGAAACTATCTTATCCCTAGAGGAACACGAGGGGATAATGAATTTACTCAGAAGTTTCAAAAGACTTGTTCGTGTGATCATATGAGGGTATGTTAGGTACAAGCTTAGGTGTTGTTCAACATGAAATAGTTACTCGTCTATATCAATGGAATCAAAGAAGATATTATAAAATGTATCAGTGCTATCCTCACTACATCTTGAGTTGCAAATCACATATTATCAATCGATATGGGGATACCTTTTGAACTGATCTCTGATAATGGGTCGTACTTCAAAGCATAAATCATTACTCTGTGTTCAAAGTTGAAGATCCGGAATCACAAATCATCCCCCTACCGTCCTCAGATCAATGGAACGGTTGAAGCAGTTAGTAAGAGTATCAAGACTATCATCAGGAAAATGAGTCAATCACATCGAGATTGGTTAGAAAAACTACCATTCACACTAGGGGCACATCATACTTCAATGCAGTCCTCTATTGGAGCTACTCCCTACTCCTTAGTGTATGGCATGGAAGCAGTCTTGCCAGTTGAAATGGAAATTCCATCTCTGAGGGTCTTGTTGGAAAGTCAGTTGTCAGAAACAAATTGGGTTCGCCAGCGGTATGAAGAATTGAATTTGATTGAAGAAAAACGACTGAGAGCTTTGTATCACGTGCAAGCTTATCAAAGAAGAGTTGCTCGTGCATTTGATAAAAAGATCAAGGTTCGTCACTTACAGGTCGGGGATTTAGTACTCAAAGAGAATCGGGCACCTATCTTTGACCCTAGAGGGAAGTTCAAACCAAATTGGGGAGGTCCGTACATCATCAAAGAGATACTACCAGGAAAAGCTGTCAGGCTTCAAGATCATGATGGAATCGAGTTACCAGAACCAACCAACCTTGACCAAATCAAGCGGTACTACATTTAAGGAGGCCATCTTTGACCGAATCAATTCTCCTGTTACCTAGTTCAATATATCCTTTCTCAACCCCTTTGCAACCTTTTTCAAAAAGAAAAATTATGCCTTTTTTCTTTCTTAGCCCAATCACCTAACCTAGGGGAGGGAAGAACTACGTTTTGGTCTGATCCCAAAATTTTGGGGTACGTAGGCAACCTGAGAAGTCACTTCAGGCCCGACCACATCAAAATAAAAAAATCTAGTTCCCCACACAATAAAAAATTAAGAAAAAATTCAAAAGAAAAAGAAATCCAAAATGGGGAAGAAAATTTAAGGTAAAAGAAAACAATTGAAAATGAAATGCCACACAAGGGGCATTTGGGTTTTTGAGCCTCAAAATCCCTTTCATTTTACGCCTAGTCCCAAGCCTACCTATAAAAGTCCTCCTAAGTACCGTGTGAAAAGGTTAAGGAGGGTAGTAGAACATGATCAGACAGTAATTCTAGAAGGTCAGAGGAAAAGAAAAAGATAAAAAAAAATGATGAAGCCTGCTAAGTTGAAAACCCGAAAAGGGCGACTTAGGCAAAAATTAAGGCAAGCTCGCAAAGTTGAAAATCTGAAAGGACAACTTTGGCAACAATCAGAGTCAAGAAAAAAGAAAAAGCTCGCTAGATTGAAAACCTGAAAAGGCGATCTAGGCAAAAGTTAGAGCAAGCTCGATAGATTGAAAACCTGAAAAGGCGATCTAGGCAAAAGTTAGAGCAATAAAAAAAAAACAGAAGAAAATCCCAAGCTGAGAGCAGTTCGAGCTGAAACATCAGAAATCCGAATAATCAAGTTCAATACTCAGCTTAAACCAGACATAGATTCAGAAGCCACAAGTATCTTGTCTACGATCGATCTGAAAATTCTTACTTCCCCAAGTGAACCAATGGAGAGAATGGTCAACTCTATGATGAGTCTCAAAAGGAAATATTTTGTTCTCTTGAGCCTGACTCAAAATCTTTAATAAAATTAATCAAAATTAAAAGTTGGATCTTTATTGCGCTTGTGGTAATCAAATATTTCAAACCTTCATACAAGGGGTATTTTTTCTTTTTCCTCTAGATATGTAATTTCCCCCCTTATACTAGGGGCATTTTTTTTAATGATGTGTTCAATTATTTTCAATGCCATGTTTATTGTCAACTAGGGACATTTTGTTTTTGAGCAATGTTAATCCTAAAAAAATAATGAGAACTCCAAATTTAAGGTTACTCTCTTGATAACAATTTTTCAAAAAACTTTTGAGGTTCAAACTCAGGTTTTAAATGTACAAAACTTTTTTGATAAAGTCTTGAGGTTCAAACAAATGCATTCTGAATCTCACATAGGAGATAGGACATCCATTATGTCTCAAATTTATTTATTCCCAGATTCAACCACTCTTCTCCAGACTCATTTTCAATCGTTCTCTCCCAGATTTATCTCTTTGTTCTCAGTTTTACTCAGTCAGTCTCCGCCAAGGGTTATCTTGGATTTTGCTCAGTTTCCGCCAAGGGTTATCTTGGATCTTGCTCAGTCTCCGCCAAGGGTTATCTTGGATCTTGCTCAGTTGCCGCCAAGGGTTATCTTGGATTTTGCTCAGTTTCCGCCAAGGGTTATCTTGGATTTTGCTCAGTCTCCGCCAAGGGTTATCTTGGATTTTTCTCAGTTGCCGCCAAGGGTTATCTTGGATTTTGCTCAGTCTCCGCCAAGGGTTATCTTGGATTTTGCTCAGATGCCGCCAAGGGTTATCTTGGATTTCGCTCAGTTTCCGCCAAGGGTTATCTTGGATTTTGCTCAGTTGCCGCCAAGGGTTATCTTGGATTTTGCTCAGTCTCCGCCAAGGTTATCTTGGATTTTGCTCAAATGCCGCCAAGGGTTATCTTGGATTTTGCTCAGTTTCCGCCAAGGGTTATCTTGGATTTTGCTCATTTGCCGCCAAGGGTTATCTTGGATTTTGCTCAGTCTCCGCCAAGGGTTATCTTGGATTTTGCTCAGATACCGCCAGGGTTTTCTTGGAATTATGCTCAGATATCGCCAAGGGTTTTCTTGGAATTATGCTCAGATACCGCCAGGGTTTTCTTGGAATTATGCTCAGATACCGCCGAGGGTTTTCTCGGAATTATGCTCAGATACCGCCAAGGGTTTTCTTGGAATTATGCTCAGATGCCGCCGAGGGTTTTCTCGAAACTATGCTCAGATGCCGCCAAGGGTTTTCTTGGAATTATGCTCAGATACCATCGAGGGTTTTCTCGGAATTATGCTCAGATACCGCCAAGGGTTTTCTTGGAATTATGCTCAGATACCGCCGAGGGTTTTCTCGGAATTATGCTCAGATGCCGCCAAGGGTTTTCTTGGAATTATGCTCAGATGCCGCCGAGGGTTTTCTCGGAACTATGCTCAGATGCCGCCAAGGGTTTTCTTGGAATTATGCTCAGATACCGCCGAGGGTTTTCTCGGAATTATGCTCAGATACCGCCAAGGGTTTTCTTGGAATTATGCTCAGATACCGCTGAGGGTTTTCTCGGAATTATGCTCAGATATCGCCAAGGGTTTTCTTGGAATTATGCTCAGATGCCGCCGAGGGTTTTCTCGGAACTATGCTCAGATGCCGCCAAGGGTTTTCTTGGAATTATGCTTAGATGCCGCCGAGGGTTTTCTCGGAACTATGCTCAGATGCCGCCAAGGGTTTTCTTGGAATTATGCTCAGATGCCGCCGAGGGTTTTCTCGGAATTATGCTCAGATGCCGCCAAGGGTTTTCTTGGAATTATGCTCAGATACCGCCAGGGTTTTCTTGGAATTATGCTCAGATGCCGCCGAGGGTTTTCTCGGAACTATGCTCAGATGCCGCCAAGGTTTTCTTGGAATTATGCTCAGATGCCGCCGAGGGTTTTCTCGGAACTATGCTCAGACGCCGCCAAGGATTTTCTTGGAATTATGCTCAGATGCCACCGAGGGTTTTCTCGGAACTATGCTCAGTTACCACCGAGGGTTTTCTCCGAATTATGCTCAGATGCCGCCAAGGGTTTTCTTGGAATTATGCTCAGTTTATATTTACTTCATGCTCAGATTTGACTCATTTCCAACTCAAATTCTTTGCAATCTATCTCAGATTTTGAGCTCACACACTTGCACAGTTGTTATATCAGTCAAGGAGAATTTTTTAAAATCCAAGGATCTGACACTGCCAGTGAGAGCTCGCGCTCAAGGACCTGACATTTTTCTAGTTCGAGGAGAGTTTTATGCTCAATGATCCGAATACCCCGACGAATTGTTAAATCAGGCTGCAAAATGAACTATCACTAGCTTTGGCATTCGGATATCGCACTAATCTACCAAGATAGATTTGCTATCTAGTTTGCTTCAATCCTCTGCCAAAGAGGGGCATCTGTAGACACCCCATTTTTGCATCCGCCTGATTAATCAAGTCGTCCACCCGATCGCAAAGGTTCCCAATGATGGATGTCTATTCCAATGCTTTATTTTGTTACCAGATATGTTTCAGAAATTCGGATGAGGTATCTCGAACTGACAAAACTTAGAAATCATGCTACGCTAGGAAAATACGACCCCAGAAACATAGAAATCATCATCTTGTAAACAAAAAAGAAGTTTCACGATAAAAATCACTAAAAATGATTAAATTACCAAAATACCCTTAACCTCAAAACAACCCTAGAGCCTACGCTACGCTTAGGAAAACTCTCTCGAACACATAAAATAACAAATCGGAACCAAATAAATCATTTCACCAATTTTAACAAAATTTGACAAAATTACGAAAATGCCCCTCATAAAGTTCACAATAATTTCACATAAAAATTTTCATAAATGACACAAACCAACATTCTCATTGAATTCCTTACGAAAAACCGATTCTAAAACATCCTAGAACATTAAAAACCGACTTGAAACGTGAAAAGTCCTCTTCGGGGGCAAAACGGTAATTTCACAATTTTCATAATTAAAAAATTCGAAATTAATAAATAAAACATTAATTAATTAAAGTGAAACATTAATGAAATTAATTTAAAAAGTTGAACCTAAAAAATCGATTAATTGGACTCTCAGGCAAAATTGTTGAGGGTTCGTGGGATATTTCTTTAAGGACCCCTCCATTTGGGGGTCCAAAGAATTAAAGATATAATAGAAAGGGGTTCTCCAAAAATTTAAAATCAATCAAGCAAGACTAAAGTCAAGTATTAAAGTCAATCTCATAAGACTAAAGTCAAAACCCTAAATCAAAATCCTAATCTAAATTAATCAAGTCAATCTTATAAGACTAAAGTCAAAACCCTAAAACCCTAAAGACTAAGTCAAAACCCTAATTGAAACCCTAAAAGAAACCCTAATCAAACCCTAATGCTTCTAAAAACTTTATAAATAAGAGCCTCCACACCCTATTTTCGTATCAAAGAAAAAACCCTAGGAAAAGTAGGTGAAGAAACCTCCACAACCTCTCCAAAACCCTAATTTTGGAGCCCCAACTCCTTCCCTAACACCCCTACTCCGATTTTAGCCTAAAAAACCCCCAAAAACCTTTCAAAAACACCCCAAAAATCAACCACAAATTCAAAACATCCAGATCCAAGAAAGAGACACCTTGCCTCGGAGATCAGAAATCAAATCCGGAGACAAAGCGAAGCAAGGAGTACGGTACAAGGAACTGTTTTTCAGATCTGAGGGAATAGTACTTTTGCAAATCGAAGGTAAGGTTTTTTTTTTATTTTTTTAATCTAGGTTTTATCATTAGCGATGTAGCTATATTTGGAATAAGTAGAGACCGGCATTGGCCGGGCGGGATTGGTGCCTAACACCTTCCAACCCCGTAACATGATCTCCGGATTCAGATTTCTTTAGTAGGTTAGTTCCTTTTTATCCATTTTAGAGTCAGTTTGGTTCCTAGACCACAAATAACTAGGTGGCGACTCCCAAACCTCAAGGGTCAAAAGCGGATCCGCGCACCCCGCGGATCGAGGGCGCTTTCAGCGGGTAACAGGTATTTTGTACAGCCCCAATAAAAGTAGTAAGATAAATTTAACTACTTGTTACTATATAAAATATACGATATTGAAAAAAATTAGTTGCTTATCAAAATGGAAATGGCATTTTGTAAAACCTTTTTGCAACAATAATTTCACCATACTTGAATAAGTAATACCTCAAATGCTAGTACTTTATTGCCTCCCTCACAACCATGATTAGTAGTATCACAATCTACCAATTGTTGCTCAGATAAAGAAACTAAATTGTTCGTCTTGATTTGGTTTATGCCCTCAATTGCAGCTACACTTGCGAATGCCCAACAACTAACTGTAATATCAACATTATCAATTAAATCAAATAGTAGAATTTATGTACTTTTTTATTTTTTATTTTTTATAACACATCAAATAATAGAATTTATATATCACACAACCCAATGAATATGTAAACACTTAAGAGGGGAATGTCAAAAATATTACTTACCCCAAAATTGAAAAAAAAAAAAAAAAAAAGAGAGGTTCTTTTAGCGGTTATTTGTATCTTCTACTACTACACGTACAAAACATGCTAAGTAGTTTGACTTTGACCTCATCTTATAGATCGTGAAATTTGGTGAGTTAAGGGACTTTTGAAACACGGGGAAAGTTGACTCGTACGAGTCATGCACCTTAGCTTCAAAAGGGTATGATTTTGTTGCCAAGGTGCTACAGAAAAAACACACTAAGAGAATCTTCTCTTCTCCCCTTGTAATGTTGCGCGCTATTGAGTATTTTAATGTTTGTAGGAAATGTTTTGGTCTAATTAATTTTTCATATTTACTATTCAAATAAGTTTTATTATTTTGGCTAATTATAATTGTTGTATTCGTGGAATTATAGGGATGATGTGGAAGACCATGGTCAAGGGAGATTTCATGTCATCAGTTTGGAAACTCAGAGGGAGGTTAATTCAAATATTCATCAAAATCAGAGGGGCATGTCATCAGTTTGTAAATTAGAGATCATTTAATATACGCGGAATGATGGGATTCTGTCAGCAATTTAAGCAAAAAAAATTTTTTTGTGTGTGTGTCTTCTACTACTACTACACGTACTAAAGATGCTAAGTTATTTTGACTTTCACCTCTTCATATGAAGAGGAGACGACTGATGAGGAGGTCTTGATGAATGGAAAGTATTAATTCCAACTTGAATGAACCTGTAATCTCGACTCCCATTGAGTGAGGATATGTAAAATTGACTTGTCCAAATCGATTCCAGGTTCATCCAATTTTGAATGGAATATATCCTCATTCTAATGGAATGTATTATTTGACTTGTCCAAATCGTCTTGTCTTGTGCATATGTAAAATTGCCTGGCATCTCAGCTTCGTTCGAGTGAGATTACCTGACTAACTTATTTGATTTGACTTGCCATTGAATATATTCAACGGTTTAGAGCTATTGAAATTTTCCCATCTTGCATTAATTTGATGGTTGAAGCCCATAAAAAAAAAAATTACACCTTGATCCATTGAATTTTATGAAATTTGGTGGCCTTGGACCATCAAATATGGGTTTTTTTTTCACGTTGTGTTTGTAAATTCTATGTATTCTATTAAAAGCATTCTGAGATGGATTAACAGTACCTCTTGGAAGTATGACGGCTAATAAGGAAGATTAGAAAGACTTCATGCCACATTACATGGTGTAATTTTTAATTCTATTGAAGGGATTGGAATCAAATCAAGTGGCATAATCTTGCTTGATTGGGGGCATACTAGAGAGATTTCTCCATCATTGGCGATGAAAGATTTTTACCATAAGCTTGATCAATTATTCTCTTAGAAGATGTAATTTGTAACTACTCTTATGGTTAAGAATTTTTAATGAAAGGGTGGGGCCCCTTAATCCACGCTTACTGATCGAAAAAAACATACTTAAGTTCCACATAAGTAAAATTAAAATTTGAAAGGTTTTCTTTCAATCTACCCTACCACTTAATCATTTAGTTTCTTCTTTTATTCAAGTTTCTCTAGGTTCAAACCTATAATACAAATAATAATAATAATAATAATAATAATAATAATAATAATAATTCTTTCAATTGATTTTTTTCCAATGAAAATTTATCAGTTCGATCCTGTTTCCAATGAAAATTTATAGGAAATAATCTAATTACATCTTATAGCAACATGTGATTGTACTATATTCAGAGTATTTATTAGTTTGGGCCACATATTGAAAGTAAATCTGCCTAAATTAGCCAAATCTTTCTTTTGAGCCAAAATATTGAAATTTTAATTGAGGTTATTAACCTTGGAAAGGGCTGCAATTTTGATGTTGTATTTCTTAATTTTCCTTGGGTCCATCATATGTATCTCATCTGTGATCACAACTTCTATAGTTTTAGTTAAGTACTCCAATTGCTTTAGCAAAATGATGAACATCAATTACTACCACCATGTCTCATTGATTATTAGGCTATAGTTTAATCTTTTTGGCCTTCCTATGATCATCATCATAGTTGATGATCTGTAGATTTCTTACTTGTGTAGTTGTTCATCATGGGCTTGATACCCATCAGTGGGCCTGGTAATAAAGCCCATCTATAGAAGAAAAGATCAAATCCAATTGAAATTATCATTCATGGGTAAGTAGGCTTGGAAAAGTGCCATGTAGTATGGAAGCTCAATTATTTTGTTAATGGTAACATGGAGAAGTAGGGAACAGAAAAAAAATAGTCCATATTTATCTTGGGTACTAGTTACCTGTGAAATATTTAGGGTGATTTAGACATACCTCTCTGGGTTTTGGTTAATATTTGAGATACCCCCTCATGTTATGCAACTGACGATATAACCTTGTAACTTCAGTCTTCTCTGAAAGACTAGTAGAAAACAATCTAAATTCTATCATGTATAAATTTTAAAATAAAAGTGTAGAACAAAACAATTTTATTGAGTTCTGTTTTGCTGATGAAACTTGCCACATGGTGGTAGAGAGGGTAGAAATTCCAACTTGGATGAACCTGTAATATCGGCTCCCATTGAGTGAGGATATGTAAAATTGACTTGTCCAAATCAGTTCCAGGTTCATCCAACTTGGATGAACTATAATCTCGGTTCCAGGTTCATCCAAATCGTCTTGTCCAAATTGGAATTAATTCCAACTTGGATGAACGTGTAATCTCGGCTCCTATTGAGTGAGGATATGTAAAATTGACTTGTCCAACTTGGATGCTCACCGATTATAAAAGTGATGTTTTTCTAAGTTCACTATTTTTTTTTAGCAAGATTGTCACTTTGAAAAAAATAAAAAATATCAACGAGCTAACTACACTACAGTTTTAATTTTTTTTTCTAAGTTCAATATCATCAATCGATAAAAATGATGATATATTTTAAAATGATCGGCTAAAATCAATTTTAAGGTGAGAAGGGAAGCCACATAATTATAGTTGGATCTTTTATTGATAGATTAGTGTTTTATTGATCTTGGATTTATTTAGTTATTGTAAACCAATTTACTTATAAAAAGTCTTGATCTGATATGTATTCCGATTATATCAAATGTTTGGAATTCCCTGTAGTAAATTAATGCTTGGAAGTTTTAACAAATAATAATAATTAGTAAAAAAAAAAAAAAAATTTAATAAAAAACTAATAGGTGTGAATCTCAATTCTAGATTCTTCGATTAGATCAAATTTTTATTCGAATTTAATTGAGTAATAAAAAATCAATAAAAATTAACTATAAGTTTGTGGTGGACCTTTGAATCCTTAAATTTTGTTTTCTCAAATGAAATTTTATTATTATTATTATTATTATTATTATTTATTTTTATTTTTTTTGGGTGGGGGGGATTAGATTTGTTTAAATATTTGATTTCGATTCATTTTTATTTAATTGCAATGGTTGAACTGGAGTCCGATTCATGCAATATTTAGCCTAGTAGAAAAAAATTATTCATTGAACAGAGCGATATATGAAGAGAGAGGGAGGGAATAAAGTTTTTTGGTTTAGTGAAAGTTTAAGGTAAATTTGGAAGAAACGAGATAAAAGTCATGCACATTTGAACTACAAGTACTTGTGTGCTAAAATTTTATCTAAAAATGTAGAACAAAACAATTTTGTTTTGGCGAAACATGTCACATGGTGTTAGAGAGGGTAGAAAATGAATTAAAAGCTTCTAAGAATACTTAAAGAGTTATGTATAAAACTTAGAACATAAAGAAGCACACCAATACAATATTAAGGAATCGGAGACATTAACTACTAAGAAGCATTAATTTGTTTGTTAACATTCAATTATAACTACTAATGGCGAGGCCTTGGTTGGATATGAAGCTTTCATGGCGATATCGCATTGTCCATCTGGGTCCGTTATGCCACGTTGCATTCTAATGTAACCCTGTTCTCCCCATCCAGTTCCCCATGAATTCTTCACAATCCAGTAATCATTCCCATATTGACTTGTTCCATAACCCACAATTGTCATTGCAAGATCTAGTTGTTTGCCGCAAGTTTCAGTATATACGCCCTGTGATCATGATTGATTCATTTAAAACATTATTAATTCAAATACTAATATCACATCCTAATGGGCCTTTTTCGGCTTAGGTTGTTTATACAAGTTAATCATATCGTTCTTAGGCTCAATCTTAAGTTTTTTTTAGATAAATAGGGTCTTTCTAATGATTTCAGCTTAAGTATAAATCTTTGGGGTCACTTTTCATAAGTTTAACCTAATTTAACTACTGTAGTACCTCCGAGTAAAATTGTAAGTTAGAAGCATCAATTGAAACAGATACAGGCTAGTTAGCAACAGCTTTCATCAAGGCCTTCTCGTTGCTGGCAGGTACCTTTTCATATCCATCAATCGTCACCACATAAGAATTTTCCTACAAAATCAGAATATACTTATAAATCCAATAATATAAAATAAAAATAAAAAACCTATAATTTGTTAATAATGTACCAAAATACATCATACCAAATGAACCCAATAATATATATCACACAGAGAAAGGATAATCCTTACACTATTAGTTTAATAAAATTTAATCTACCTTGTTTTGTTGTTATCCCTCCACTTTGCTTGATGAATTCAAATGCTATTTTCATAAATCCTCCGTTACAACCATGATTTTCGATATTACAATCAATCAGTTGTTGCACAGACAAAGAAACTAATTTGTTTGTTTTGATTTGATTTATGCCCTCAAGTGTAGTTACAATGGAAAATGCCCAACTACATCCTGTAAAATTTACCCGATCAACTAAATCATAAGCAAATTAAAGATAGGAAAACTATAAATATTAGTAATAGTTAATTTCATTTTATACCACGCTATATATAAATATTGTTACTACCTATGTATATCATAGGTAGTAAAACTAACATGTTCAATATGAAACTTACTACGACCTTGATCTTTGATGCCTGTGACTGCACCTTCCTTCCTCCAATCAACAGATGATGGGAGGTCTTCCACATTCTCATACATGAAGCTCCCTTTTTCGTATTGACCCCCTTGGAACATCCTGAAGGATTTTACTTTCGGTCCTGCGTAAGACATTTGGAATTCAATGTTTGTCATGGCCCCAAACTTATTCAATTTTAACTTATAGGGGGCACCCTGCTTGTTGAAGTTGTGAATGTACTTCACATTATCCTTGAACACATTGAAATGTTTGTGTTTATGGACAAGGTTCAAAGAAACAGAATGATAGCTTCGCCACCTCTCAAATAAGTCCGAGAGATTTTCTTCTGATTCCAAGTCCTTCTCATTGAAATCGAAGCTAGTGGCTAATCCAATAATCAAAGCTAGTGAGAGAGCTACCAGTACAAACTTCACTATCTCCATATATGGCTTATGAAGTTAGTGCCCCCAAAACAAAATGTGAGGAACAAACAAAGATATATAAAATGAAAAAAAGATGGATTTTGAGAATTATAATTGAGATGGATGGAGTCAGTGCCCCTTTTATAATGAGATGGATGGAGTCTTGTTTTTTAGTCTTTCAAGATGTGAAAAAAAAAAAAAAAAATTTCGAAAAGTGGAATCGTGATTTAGATGTACCCCTCTAAGTTTTGGCGAATATCGTTAGATGTACCCCTGTATTTTTAAACTGATGACAGACTTCTGACCACGGTCATCTGTGTGAAAGTAATTGCAAATGACAAAAATAACCTATTATTCAGCCTCTTACAAAGAAAACCTTTGATTTTTCTCAGCTTAGGAAAAATTATTTATTTCATTAATTTCTTAGGTTAAATAGTAAAGATAATCAATTAGTTAATCAAAACGTATGGAGAACAAATGGCAAATTCTTGTCACAAACAGTATCACAAAATTTAGCAATTATTTACAAAATCTCTGAAATATTAAGGGACCAGACAATTAAATCAATAAATACATCGATGAGTTGCTGATTGATTATCCTTGCCCTCTTCAATCTTAAAATATCAATAAAGGATAAAAGGTATTTTAGTCATTTACTCAGGGGCGGATTTAGAGTGGGGGCAATGGGGCACTTGCCACCACAAGAATTTTCAAACCTTCTTTGGAGTAATGAACTGTTGCAATAGAAAATAATGGCGCGAATAAAGAAATCTGTCGTTATTGCTCTCCCAATTTGTTTTGCACTCTTAGTTTCCCTCACAAAACAGTTTTCATTGTTATGTTGCCCCCACAAAAAAAATTACAATCTTCGTTGCCCTCACAAAAAAACTTCCACTCTTACATTGCCCCCACATGAGTTAAATCTTGGCTTCGCCCCTGCATTTACTATTAGTCTATTGTCAAAGACCACGGTCATGGAAGATGTTATGTCATCCGTTTGAAAACACAAGGTGAAGGGTATTTATGAGTAAAAATTCTCTCAATTTTTTTTTTTCTTTTAGCGGTTGTGGCGCTGAGGCTGATAGGAGGTTTGTTTCTTCTACATGCCAATAACGCAAAGTTGTTTGACTTATAAAGGGACGACTAAAAAGAGTGCTGATTTTTCAACTAGAAAGTCTTCACTCGGTCGATACACAACCGCACATCCTCATAAAGAAATATAATTGTGTATCTCAAGGAAAAAAAATCTATAGTTCTGTGTCCATGTCACGTCAATTGAGTATTGACCAAGTGAAGACTTTTGTAGTTAGAAAACCATTGTTAGTGAATTAAATGTGTGAGTTGACTCATCCAAATCGTTTTACTTTAGCTTGGTACATTACAAATCATTTGAATTTGAAAATGATTTGCGATGAATGATTTACTATTTCTTGGTTACCATTGAAAAATCTCTTTGCAATAAATTTTATCATTGTGATTTTGCAAATGATTTGCGATACTTTTTGTACCACAAATCATTTGTTGAAATTTCATATAAATTTAGGCAAATTTAAGCAAATTTTTTTGTATCTTCTACCACAACACGTACCAAAGATGCTAAGTTCTTTTGTCTTTCACCTCTACATATGAAGAGGAGACGACTGACGAGGAGGTCTTGAAGACTTAGGTTATGGAATTTTTTTTTTTTTCCAAACACGAAAATGATGGGAAAAGAAAGACAAAAATCTATTTGAATGGAATGTATTAATTCCAACTGAAAAAAATAAAAAATAAAAAATATCAACAAGCTAACTGCACTACAGTTTTTTTTTTTTTTTTCTAAGTTCAATATCATCAGTCGATAAAAATGATGATATATTTTAAGATGATCGGCTAAAATCAATTTGAAGGTGAGAAGGGAAGTCACATAATTATAGTTGGATGTTTTATTGATAGATTAGTGTTTTATTGATCTTGAATTTTTTTAGTTATTGTAAACCAATTTACTTATAAAAAGTCTTGATCTGATATGTATTCCGATTATATCAAATGTTTGGAATTCCTTATAGTAAATTAATTCTTGGAAGTTTTAACAATAATAATAATTAGTAAAAAAAAAAAAATTTAATAAAAAATTAATAGGTGTGAATCTCAATTCTAGATTCTTCGATTAGATCAAATTTTTATTCGAATTTAATTGAGTAATAAAAAATCAATAAAAATCAACTATGAGTTTGTGGCGGACCTTTGAATACTTAAATTTTTTTCTCAAATGTAATTATTATTATTATTATTATTATTATTATTATTTATTTTATTTTTTTTTTTTTTTTTGGGGGGGGGGGGAGGGGGAAGTGGAGTGGATTTGTTTAAATATTTGATTTCGATTCATTTTTATTTAATTGCAATGGTTAAACTGGAGTCCAATTCATGCAATACTTAGCGTATTAGAAAAAAATTATTCATTAATCAGAGCGATATATGAAGAGAGAGGGAGGGAATAAAGTGTTTTGGTTTGGTGAGAGTTTAAGGTAAATTAGGAAGAAACTAGAAAAAAGTCATGCACATTTGAACTACAGGTACTTGTGTGCCTAAAATTTTATCTAAAATTGTAGAACAAAACAATTTTGTTTTGTTGAAACATGTCACATGGTGTTAGAGAGGGTAGAAAATGAATTAAAAGCTTCTAAGAATACTTAAGGGAACAATAATTCATTTAGAAAGCACTTTCTAAATTATGTATAAAACTTAGGACATAAAGAAACACACCAATACAATATTAAGGAATCGGAGACATTAACTACTGAGAAGCATTAATTCGTCTGTTAACATTCAACTATAACTACTATATTTAGATTGTGTTCCTGCGAGGCCTTGATTGGATATGAAGCTTCCATGGCGATACCGCACTGTCCATCTGGGTCTATTATGCCACGTTGCATTCTTATGTACCCCTCTTCTCCCCATCCAGTTCCCAACGAATTCTTCACAATCCAATAATCAATCCCATCTTGACTTGTTCCATAACCAACAATTGTCACTGCATGATCAAGTTGTTTGCCGCAATTTCCAGTAAAGATGCCCTGTGATCGTTATTGATTCATTTAAAACATAATTAATTCAAATACTAATGTCACACCCTAATGGGACTTTTTCGACTTAGGTTGTTTTTCATAAGTTTAACCTAATTAAACTACTATAGCACCTGTGAGTAAAATTGAAAGCTAGAAGCATCAACTACAACAGATACAGGCTGGTTAGCAACAGCTTTCATCAAGGCACTCTCGTCGCTGGCAGGTACTTTTTCATGTCCATCAATCGTCACCGCATAAGAATTTTCCTACAAAATCAGAATATACTTATAAATCCAATAATATATAATAATAATAGAAACCTATAATTTGTTCATAATGTACCAAAATACATCATACCAAACGAACCCAATAATATATATCACACAAAGAAAGGATAATCCTTACGCTATTAGTTTAATAGAATTTAATCTACCTCGTTTGATTCACAAGTCCCTTGTTGTGCTTGGTAAGGATACTTTTCTTCTGTTGTTATCCCTCCATTTTGCTTGATGAATTCAAATGCTGTTTCCATAAATCCTCCGTTACAACCATGATTTTCGGTATTATCACAATCAATCAGTTGTTGCACAGACAAAGAAACTAATTTGTTTGTTCTGATTTGATTTATGCTCTCAATTGCATCTACAGTGGAAAATGCCCAACAACTTCCTGTAAAATCGACCCGATCAACTAAATCATAAGCAAATTAAAGATAGCAAAACTATAAATATTAGTAATAGTTAATTTCCTTTTATACCACGTTATAAATATTGTTACATGTCTCACATATGTATATCATAGGTAGTAAAACTAACATGTTCAATATGAAATTTACCACATTCACCGCGATCTTTGATGCCCGTGACTGCACCTTTCTTCCTCCAATCAACCGATAATGGGAGGTCTTTCACATTCTCATACATGAAGCTCCCATTTTCGTATCGACCCCCTTGGAGCATCCTGAAGGATTTTACTTTTGATCCTGCGTAAGACATCTGGAATTCAATGTTTGTCATGGCCCCAAACTTATTCAATTTTAACTTATAGGGGGCACCCTGCTTGTTGAAGTTGTGAATGTACTTCACATTATCCTTGAACACATTGAAATGTTTGTGTTTATGGACAAGGTTCAAAGAAACAGAATGATAGCTTTGCCACCTCTCAAATAAGTCCCAGAGATTTTCTTCTGATTCCAAGTCCTTCTCATTGAAATCGAAGCTAGTGGCTAATCCGATAAGCAAAGCTAGTAAGAGAGCTACCGGTACAAACTTCACTATCTCCATATATGGCTTATGAAGTTAGAGCCCCCAAAATAAAATGTGAGGAACAAACAGAGAGATATAAAATGAAAAAAGATGGATTATGAGAATTATAATTGAGGGGAAGATATGTTTGAACTATACTCTGCATGCCCTTTTATAATGAGATGGATGGAGTCTTGTTTTTTCTATCTTTCAAGAAGTGAACAAGAGAAAAAAAAAAAAAAAAAAAGGTCAGAAAGGGGAACTGTGATTTAGATGTATCCCTCTAAGTTTTGGTGAATATCTTTAGATGCCTCTCCCTGTATTTTTAAACTGATGACATACTTCTGACCACGGTCATCTACGTGAAAGTAATTGAAAATGACAAAAATAACCTATTATTCAGCCTCTTACAAAAAAACCTTTGATTTTTCTCAGCTTGGGAAAAATTATTTATTTCATTAATTTCTTAGGTGAAATAGTAAAGATAATCAATTAGTTAATCAAAACATACGGAGAACAAATGGCAAATTCTTGTCACAAACAGTATCACAAAATTTAGCAATTATTTACAAAATCTTTGAAATATTAAGGGACCAGACAATTAAATCAATAAATACATCGATGAGTTGCTGATTGATCATCCTTGCCCTCTTCAATCTTAAAATATCAATAAAGGACAAAAGGTATTTTAGTCATTTACAATTAGTCTATTGTCAGAGACCACGGTCATGGAAGATGTTATGTCATCAGTTTGAAAACACAAGGTGAAGGGTATCTATGAGTAAAAATTCTCTCAATTTTTTTTATTTTTTCTTTTAGCGGTTGTGGCGCTGAGGCTGATGGGAGGTTTGTTTCTTCTACGTGCCAATAACGCAAAGTTGTTTGACTTATAAAGGGATGACTAAAAAGAGTGCTGATTTTTCAACTAGAAAGTCTTCACTCGGTCAATACACAACCGCACATCCTCATAAAGAAATATAATTGTGTATCTCAAGGAAAAAAAATCTATAGTTCTGTGTCCATGTCACGTCAATCGAGTATTGACCAAGTGAAGACTTTTGTAGTTAGAAAACCATTGTTCATGAATTAAATGTGTGAGTTGACTCATCCAAATCGTTTTACTTTAGCTTGGTACATTACAAATCATTTGAATTTGAAAATGATTTGCGATGAATGATTTACTATTTCTTGGTTATCATTGAAAAATCTCTTTGCAATAAATTTTATCATTGTGATTTTGCAAATGATTTGTGATACTTTTTGTACCGCAAATCATTTGTTGAAATTTCATATAAATTTAGGTGGTTCATGCAATTTTTTACAATGCAAATCATTTGCATTATGTATGAAAGCACTAGAAAAATTATTTGCATTTACAAATGATTTACAGCATACCAAGCAGGGCCTTAGCTTCAATTGAGTATAACTTTGCATCTGTAAATTAAATTAATTATTATTATAATAATAATTTGGAAATATGATTATAGGTCAATGGGTACATTTTACAACCACAAGTTAAAATTTACATTTTAGATTATACTTTTCAATTTTTTAATATTTTTTATTTTAATCTATTTTGAATTATTTATGAGAGTTACTATTGCCACACCAACTTTTACTAGTGCCACACCAACGGTGTGCAATTGTAATTTACATAAGAGTTGGTGTGGCAGTGTAAAATTTGGTGTGACAATAGCATCTCTCTTATTTAATAATTTGAATTATATCCGAATTCTAACATAGGAGAACGTTAGTGTTTTATATATATATAGATACAAATCTCATTCAAATCTAATTTATTACATACTATATAATTATTATATATAATCAGATTAAAATTGGGTATTATTGGAGTAAAATATCTATTTCTGATGAAAATTAATCTAAATTTGAGTCCGAGAATAAATAATCCATTAAGAGGGCCTAATTTTGCTTAAATACCGATCTGGATTTCTGGACATCTAATATGAATACAATAGTTGGGTGGGGTTCAATGATAGTCTAAATTAAAACGTAAAGACGGGTGTGATGGATGTTTTACTTTTATTGACCCATAGATTACTTTTAATGACATATTATAAAGACAATTGCAACATACGAGATTCACGTCAATGATGGGTCCATCTGCTAAGCCCATTGTTGTCTATTTGTTGCCCATTCAAACACTTGATTAGATAACAAAAAAAAAAAAAAGTGAAGTGATCAAATCTTAAAGAACAATGCTGAAGTGACCTCAAGATAGTACCTCTATCGCACATCCTGATGTGAAAGTGTGTAAGAACCATAGATATTTCATCGTGATACAAGTCAAAAAGTATCTATGGTTCCTACACACCTTAACGTCAGGATGTGCCATATGAGGTACAATCTTGAGGTCACACCAGCATGACTCATTCTTATTGTTTTATGGATTGATTAATTACTTATCATATGAAGTTTCTTATTTTATTTTCACAAAAAAAAAAAAAAAATACTTCCGTTTGATTTGGCTCGGTTTTACAGGCAATTCAGTTTGGTTTTTGTTCTTATTTAGTGGAACGACCTATATTGGTTAGGTTCCATTTTGGCCCCAAATCGAACCAAGTTGCACCCTTACTAGAAACCATTATATAAAACAATACAAAAAATCCATATGATTTCATTTTAGAAGAGACATCTAAAATACTTAAAAAGATCAGTAATACATTTTAGAAAGAGACATCTGAATTATATGTAAATCTTAGAACATAAAAGAGACACAACAAAGCAATCAGATACATTAATTGCTAAAAAGCATTTATTCATCCATAAATATCCAATTATAACAATATTTAGAGTTTGTTCTTGCAAAAGGGTGCTTTAGTTGTGTAAACTCAGGTGATAGGATATGAAGCTTCCATGGCAATACCACACATTTCCCTCTACATGTCATGTTGTATTCTTATGTAACCTTGTTCTCCCCATCCAGTTCCCCATGACTTCTTTGCAATCCAATAATTGGTCCCATCTTGAGTTGTTCCATAGCCCACGATTGTCATCGCATAATCTAGTTGTTTGTTGGAAGCTCCATTGAATATGCCCTGTGATAATAATTGATTTGATTAATGTATTCATACATAATTAGATTGAAAGACTAATGTCACGCCCCAAATGGGCTTTCTTCGCCAACCGATGTACAGGCTTGGGGTTAGACACTACGATCTCGGGCTCAATTTTAAAGTTGTTTAGATAAGTAGGATGGGATTGTCTTTCTATTGGTTCTTTCTTAAGCATGTTCGCCCCTTATTGGATGGCTCATGTTAGCTATATATCCATCCCAAGCATGGACCACTCTTAGCTAGACTGAACAGTAC